>NW_022983149.1:0-54090 GCF_011762595.2 Tursiops truncatus
ACCGTCCTGTCTGAGTGAAGAACAGACACCCTCCGGCGACCTACACGCAGAGGTGGGGGCAAATCCAAAGCTGAAACACGGGAGCTGTGAGAACAAAGAAGAGAAAGGGAAATCTCTCCCAGCAGCCTCAGGAACAGCGGATTAAATATCCACAATCCACTTGATGTACCCTGCATCTGTGGAATACCTGAATAGACAACGAATCATCCCAAATTGAGGAGGCGGACTTTGAGAGCAAGATGTATTATTTTTTCTCCTTTTCCTCTTTTTGTGAGTGTGTATCTGTATGCTTCTGTGTGAGATTTTGTCTGTATAGCTTTGCTTTCACCGTTTGTCCTAGAGTTCGATCTCTCCGATTTTTTTTTATTTTTCAAAAAAATATTATTCGTAATAATTATTTTTTATTTTAATAAACTTATTATATTTTATTTTATCCTCCTTCTTTCTTTCTTTCTACATTTTCTCCCTTTCATTCTGACCCATGTGGATGAAAGGCTCTTGGTGCTGCAGCCAGCATCAGGGCTGTGCTTCTGAGGTGGGAGAGCCAACATCAGGATACTGGTCCACAATAGACATCCCAGCTCCACATGATATCAAATGGTGAAAATCTCCCAAAGACCTCTATCTCAACACCAACACCCACCTTCACTCAACGACCAGCAAGCTACAGTGCTGGAGACCCTACGCCAAACAGCTAGCAAGACAGGAACACAACCCCACCCATTAGCAGAGAAGCTGCCTAAAATGATAAAAAAGTCCACAGACACACCAAAACACACCACCAGACGTGGACCTGCCCACCAGAAACACAAAATCCAGCACCATCCACCAGAACACAGGCAATAGTCCCCTCCACCAGGAAACCTACACAACACACTGAACCAACTTTAGCCACTGGGGACAGAAACCAAAAATAATGGGAACTACAAACCTGCAGCCGTCAAGAAGGAGACCCAAACACAGTAAGGTAAGCAAAATGAGAAGACAGAAAAACACACAGCAGAGGAAGGAGCAAGATAAAAACCCACCAGACCTAACAAATGGAGAGGAAATAGGCAGTCTACCTGAAAAAGAATACAGAATAATGATAGCAAAGATGATCCAAAATCTTGGAAATAAAATAGAGAAAATGCAAGAAACATTTAATAAGGACCAAGAAGAACGAAAGATGAAACAAGCAACGAAGAACAACACAATAAATGAAATTAAAAATACTCTAGAAGGGATCAATAGCAGAATAAATGAAGCAGAAGAAAGGATAAGTGACCTGGAAGATAAAATAATGGGAATAACTACTACAGAGCAGAATAAAGATAAAAGATTGAAAAGAACTGAGGACAGTCTCAGAGACTTCTGGGACAACATTAATCGCACCAACATTCAAATTATAGGATTCCAGAAGAAGAGAAAAAGAAGTGACTGAGAAAATATTTGAAGAGATTATAGTTGAAAACTTCCCTAATATGGGAAAGGAAATAGTTAATCAAGTACAGGAAGCACAGAGTCCCATACAAGTTAAACCCATGGAGAAACACACCAAGACACATATTAATCAAACTGTCAAAAATTAAATACAAAGAAAACATATTAAAAGCAGCAAGGGAAAAACAACAAATAACACACAAGGGAATCCCCATAAGGTTAAGAGCTAATCTTTCAGCAGAAACTCTGCAAGCCAGAAGGGACTGGCAGGACATATTTAAAGCAATGAAGGAGAAAAACCTACCAAGATAACTCTACCCAGCAAGGACCTCATTCAGAATTGATGGAGAAATTACAACCTTTACAGACAAGCAAAAGCTGAGAGAGTTCATCACCACCAAACCAGCTTTACAACAACTGCTAAAGGAACTTCTCTAGGCAAGAAACACAACAGAAGGAAAACAGCTACAATAACGAACCCAAAACAATTCAGAAAATGGGAAAAGGAACATACATAATGATAATTACCTTAAATGTAAGTGGACTAAATGCTCCCAGCAAAAGACACAGACTAGCTGATTGGATACAAAAACAAGACCCATATATATGCTGTCTACAAGAGACCCACTTCAGACCTAGAGACACATACAGACTGAAAGTAAGGGGATAGAAAAACATACTCCATGCAAATGGAAACCAAAAGAACGCTGGAGTAGCAATTCTCATATCAGACAAAATAGACTTTAAATAAAGACTATTAGAAGAGACAAAGAAGGACACTACATAATGATCATGGGATCCATCCAAGAAGAAGATATAACAATTGTAAATATTTATGCACTCAACATAGAAGCACCTCAATATATAAGGCAAATACTAACAGCCATGAAAGTGGAAATCGACAGTAACACATCCATAGTCGGGGACTTTAACAACCCACTTTCACGAATGGACAGATGATCCAAAATGAAAATAAATAAGGAAACACAAGCTTTACATGATACATAAAACAAGATGGACTTAATTGATATTTATAGGACATTCCATCCAAAAACCAGAGAATACACATTTTTCTCAAGTGGTCATGGAACATTCTCCGGGAGAGATGATATCATGGGCCACAAATCAAGCCTTGGTAAATTTAAGAAAACTGAAACAGTGTCAAGTATCATTTCCGACCACAACGCTATGAGACTAGATAACAATTACAGGAAAAAATTTGTAAAAAATGCAAACACATTGAGGCTAAACAATATACTACTTAATAACGAAGTGATCACTGAAGAAATCAAAGAGGAAATTTAAAAATACCTAGAAACAAATGACAATGTACACACAACGACCCAAAACGTATGGGATGCAGCAAATGCAGTTCTAAGAGGGACGTTGGTAGCAATACAATGCTCCCTTAAGAAACAGGAAACATCTCAAATAAACAACCTAACCTTGCACCTAAAGCAATTAGAGAAAGAAGAACAAAAAACCCAAAGTTAGCAGAAGGAAAGAAATCATAAAAATCAGATCAGAAATAAATGAAAAAGAAATGAAGGAAACGATAGCTAAGATCAATAAAACTAAAAACTAGTTCATTGAGAAGATAAACAAAATTGATAAACCATTAGCCAGATTCATCAAGAAAAAAATGGAGAAGACTCAAATCAATAGAATTAGAAATGTAAAAGGAGAAGTAACAACTGACACTGCAGAAATACAAAAGATCATGAGAGATTACTACAAGCAACCCTATGCCAATAAAATGGACAACCGGGAAGAAATGGCCAAATTCTTAGAAATGCACAACCAGACAAGACTGAATCAGGAAGAAAGAGAAAATATGAGCAGACCAAACACAAGCACTGAAATTGAAACTGTGATTAAAGATCTTCCAACAAACAAAATCCCAGGACCAGATGGCTTCCCAGGCAAACTGTATCAAACATTTAGAGAAGAGCTAACAGCTATCTTTCTCAAGCTCTTCCAAAATATAGCAAAGGAAGGAACACTCCAAAACTCATTCTATGAGGCCACCATCACCTTGATACCAAAACCAGACAAGGATGTCACAAAGAAAGAAAACTACAGGCCAATATCACTGATGAACATGGATGGAAAAATCCTCCACAAAATACTAGCAAACAGAATCCAACAGCACATTAAAATGATCCTACACCCTGATCAAGTGGGGTTTCTTCCAGGAATGCAAGGCCTCTTCAATTTACCCAAATCAAACAATGTGATACAACATATTAACTAATTGAAGGAGGAAAACCATACGATCATCTCAATAGATGCAGAGAAAGCTTTGGAAAAATTCAACACCCATTTATGATAAAAACCCTGCAGAAAATAGACATAGAGGGAACTTTCCACAACATAATAAAGGCAATATATGACAAACCCACAGCCAACATTGTCCTCAATGGTGAAAAATTGAAAGCATTTTCACTAAGATCAGGAATAAGACAAGGTTGCCCACTCTCACAACTCTTATTCAATAGAGTTTTGGAAGTTTTAGCCACAGCAATCAGAGAAGAAAGTGAAATAAAAGGAATACAAATCAGAAAAGAAAAAGTAAAGCTGTAACTCTTTGCAGATGACATGATACTATACATCGAGAATCCTAAAGATACTACTAGAAACCTTCTAGAGCTAATCAGTGAATTTGGTAATGGAGCAGGATACAAAATTAATGCACAGAAATCTCTGACACTGCTATACACTAATGATGAAAAATCTGGAAGTGAATTCAAGAAAAAACTCCCATTTACCATTTCAACAAAAAGAATAAAATATCTCTAATAAACTTACCTAAGGAGAGAAAAGACCTGTATGCAGAAAATGATAAGACACTGATGAATGAAATTAAAGAGGATACAAATAGATGGAGAGATATACCATATTCTTGGATTGGAAGAATCAATATTTTGAAAATGAATCCTCTACCCAAAGCAATCTACAGATTCAATGCAATCCCTATCAAAATACCACTGGCATTTTTCACAAAACTGGAACAAAAAATTTCACAATTTGTATGGAAACACAAAAGACCCCGGATAGCCAAAGCAGTCTTGAGAACAACAAACGGAGCTGGAAAAAATCAGGCTCACTGTCTTCAGACTACACCTACAAAGCTACAGTAAATCAAGACAGTATGGCACAAAAACAGAAAGATAGATTAATGGAAGAGGATAGAAAGCCCAGAGATAAACCCACGCACATATGGTCACCTTATCTTGATTAAGGAGGCAGGAAGGTACACAGGAGAAAGGACAGCCTCTTCAATAAGTGGTGCTCAGAAAACTGGACAAGGTAAATGTAAAGTATGAGATTAGAGCACTCCCTAACACCAGACACAAAATAAGCTCAAACTGAATAAAAGCCCTAATTTAAGGCAAGAAACTTTCAAACTTCTTAGAGGAAAACATAGGCAAAACTCACTATGACATAAATCACAGCAAGATCCTTTTTGACCCACTTCCTAGACAAATGGAAATAAAACAAAAATAAACGAAAGGGACCTAATGAAACAGCAAAGCTTTTGCCACAGCAAGGGAAACCATGAAAAAGATGAAAATACAACTTCAGAATGGGAGAAAATATTTGCAAATGAAACAATGGAAAAAGGATTAATCTTGAAAATTTATAGAAAGCTCTATAACAAAAAAACAAACAACCCAATCCAAAAATGGGCAGAAGACCTAAATAGACATTTCTCCAAAGAAGATACACACAAACTGCCAACAAACGCACGAAAGAGTGCTCAACATCATTTATCATTAGATAAATGCAAATCAAAACTACAATGAGATATCATCTCACACCAGTCCAGAAAGGCCATCATCAAAAAATCTAGAAACAATAAATTCTGGAGAGGGAGTGGAGAAGAGGGAACACTCTTGCACTGCTGGTGTGGATGTGAATTGGTATGGCCACTAAGAAGAACAGTAAGGAGGTTCCTTAAAAAACTACAAAGAGAACTACCATATGACCCAGCAAATCCCACTACTGGGCTAATACCCTGAGAAAACCATAATGCAAAAAGAGTCATGTATGAAAATGTTCATTGTAGCTCTGTTTACAATAGCCTAGAGACAACCTAAGCGTTCTATCATTGGATGAATGGATAAAGAAGATGTGGGACATATATACAATGGAATATTACTCAGCCTTAAAATAAAACGAAATTGAGCTATTTGTAATGAGGGGTATTGACCTAGAGTCTGTCATACACAGTGAAGTAAATCAGAAAGAGAAAAACAAATACCATATGCTAAAACATATATATGGAACTTAGGGGATAAAATGTCATGAAGAACCTAAGGGTGAGACAAGAATAAAGAAACAGACCTACTAGAGAATGGACTTGAGGATATGGGGAGGGGGAAGGGGAAGGTTCGACAAAGCAAGAGGGACGCATGGACATATATACACTACCAAACATAAGGTAGATATTTACTTGGAAGCAGCCGCATAGCATAGGGAGATCAGCTCAGTGCTTTGTGACTACCTGGAGGGGTGTGATAGGGAGGGTGCGAGGGAGGGAGATGCAGGAGGGAGGAAATATGGGAACATATGTATATGTATAATTGATTCACTTTGTTATAAAGCCAAACTAACACACCATTGTAAAGCATTTATACTTCAATAAAGATGTAAAAAATAAATTAATTTTGAAAAAGCAGCAAGGGATAAACAACAAATAACACACAAGGGAATCCTCATAAGTTTAACAACTGATGTTTCAGCACAAACTCTTCAAGTCAGACAGGACTGGCAAGATATATTTAAAGTGATGAAGGAGAAAAACCTACAACTAAGATTATTCTACCCAGCAAGGATCTGATTCAGATTTGATGGAGAAATTAAAGCCTTACGGACAAACAAAAGTTGAGAGAGTCAGCACCACCAAACCAGCTTTATGACAAATGCTAAAGGATCTTCTCTAGGCAAGAAACACAAGAGAAGGAAAAGACCTACAATAACAAAGCCAAGACAAATAAGAAAATGGGAATAGGAACATACATGTTGAAAATTACCTTAAATGTAAATGGATTAAATGCTCCCACCAAAAGATACAGACTGGCTGAATGGATACAAAACAAGACCCATATATATGCTGTCTACAAGAGACCCACTTCAGACCTAGAGACACATACAGACTCAAAGTGAGGGGATTGAAAAAGATATTCCATGCAAATGTAAACCAAAGAGACCTGGGGTAGCAATTCTCATATTGGACAAAATAGACTTTAAAATAAAGACTATTAGAAGAGACAAATAAGGACACTACATAGTGATCAAGAGATCAATCCAAGAAGAAGATATAAAATTGTAAATATTTATGCACCCAACACAGAAGTACCCTCAAAACATAAGGTAAAAACTAACAGCCATAAAAGGGAAGTCAACAGTAACACATTCATAGTAGGGGAATTTAACACCCCACTTTCACGAATGGACAGATCATCCAAAATGAAAATAAATAAGGAAACACAAGCTTTAAATGGTACATTAAAAAGATGTACTTAATTGATATTTATAGGACATTCAATCCAAAAACTACAGAATACACATTTTTTCTCAAGTGCTCATGGAAGATTCTCCAGGATAGATCATATCTCGGGTCACAAATCAAGCCTTGGTAAATTTAAGAAAATTGAAATTGTATCCAGTCTCTTTTCCAACCCACAATGCTATGAGACTAGATATCAAGTACAGGAAAAGATCTGTAAAAAATACAAACACATGGAGGCTAAACAATACACTATTTAATAATGAGGTGATCACAGAGGAAAACAAAAAATACCTAGAAATAAATGACAATGCAGACACGACGACCCGGAACCTATGGGATGCAGCAATAGCAGTTCTAAGAGGGAAATTTATAGCAATGCAATCCTACCTTAAGAAACAGGAAACATCTTGAATAAACAACCTAACCTTTGCACCTACAGCAATTAGAGAAATAAGAATAAAATAACCCACACATTAGCAGAAGGAAAGAAATCATAAAATCAGATCGGAAATAAATGAAAAATAAATGAAGGAAATGATAGCAAAGAGCAATTTAAAAGCTGGTTCTTTGAGAAGATAAACGAAATAGATAAACCATTAATCAGACTCATCAAGAAAAAAATGGAGAAGACTCAAAACAATAGAATTAGAAATGAAAAAGGAGAAGTAACAAATGACACTGCAGAAATAAAAAAGATCATGAGAGATTACTACAAGCAACCTTATGCCAATAAAAAGGACAATCTGGAAGAAATGGACAAATTCTTAGAAATGAACAACCTGCCAAGACTGAATCAAGACGAAATAGAAAATATGAACAGATCAATCACAAGCACTGAAATTGAAACTGTGATTTAAAATCTTCCAGCAAACAAAAGCCCAGGACCAGATGGCTTCACAGGTGAATTCTATCAAATATTTAGAGAAGATCTAACACCTATCCTTCTCAAAGTCTTCCAAAATATAGCAGACGGAGGAACACTCCCTATCATTCTATGAGGCCACCATCACCCTGATACCAAAAACAGACAAGGATGTCACAAAGAAAGAAAACTACAGGCCAATCTCACTGATGAACATAGATGCAAAAATCCTCAACAAAATACTAGCAAACAGAATCCAACAGCACATTAAAAGGATCCTACACCATGATCAAGTGGGGTTTATTCCAGGAATGCAAGGATTCTTCAATATACGCAAATCAATCAACGTGATACACCATATTAAAAAACCTAAGGATGAAAACCATATGATCATCTCAATAGATGCTGAGAAAGCTTTCAAGAAAATTCAACACCCATTTATGATAAAGACCCTGCAGAAAGTAGGCATAGAGGGAAACTTCCACAACATAATAAAGGCCATATATGAGAAACCCACAGCCAACATCATCCTCAATGGTGAAAAACTGAAAGCATTTCCACTAAGATCAGGAACAAGACAAGGTTGCCCACTCTCACCATCTTATTCAACATAGTTCTGGAAGTTTTAGCCATAGCAATCAGAGAAGAAAAGGAAATAAAAGGAATCCAAATCGGAAAAGAAGAAGTAAAGCTGTCACTGTTTGCAGATGACATGGTACTCTACATAGAGAATCCTAAAGATGCTACCAGAAAACTACTAGAGCTAATCAATGAATTTGGTAAAGTAGCAGGATACAAAATTAATGCACAGAAATCCCCGGCATTCCTATATACTAATGATGAAAAATCTGAAAGTGAATTCAAGAAAACACTCTCATTTACCATTGCAACAAAAAGAATAAAATACCTAGGAGTAAACCTACCTAAGGAGACAAAAGACGTGTATGCAGAAAATTATAAGACACTGATGAAAGAAATTAAAGATGATACAAATAGATGGAGAAATATACCATGTTTCTTGGATTGGAACGATCAACATTGTGTAAATGACTCTACTACCCAAAGCAATCTACAGATTCAATGCAATCTCTATCAAACTACCACTGGCATTTTTCACAGAACTGGAACAAAAAAATTTCACAATTTGTATGGAAACACAAAACACCCCGAATAGCCAAAGCAATCATGAGAATGAAAAATGGAGCTGGAGGAATCAGGCTCCCTGGCTTCAGACTATACTACAAAGCTACAGTAATCAAGACAGTATGGTACTCGCACAAAAACAGGAATATAGATCAATGGAACAGGACAGAAAGCTCAGAGATAAACCCATGCACATATGGTCATCTTATCTTTGATAAAGGAGGCAGGAATGCACAGTGGAGAAAGGACAGCCTCTTCAGTGAGTGGTGCTGGAAGAACTGGACAGGTACATATAAAAGTATGAAATTAGATTACTCTCTAACACCATACACAAAAATAAGCTCAAAATGGATCAAAGACCTAAATGTAAGGCCAGAAACTATCAAACTCTTAGAGGAAAACATAGGCAGAACACTCTATGACATAATTCATAGCAAGATCCTTCTTGACCCACATCCTAGACAAATGGCAATAAAAACAAAAATAAAGCAATGAGACCTAATGAAACTTCAAAGCTTTTTCACAGCAAAGGAAATCATAAACAAGACCAAAAGGGCTTCCCTGGTGGCACAGTTGTTGAGAGTCCGCCTTCCTATGCAGGGGACACAGGTTTGTGCCCCAGTCCATGAAGATCCCACATATCGTGGAGCGGCTGGGCCCGTGAGCCATGGCCGCTGAGCCTGTGCATCCAGAGGCTGTGCTCTGCAACGAGAGAGGCCACAACAGTGAGAGGGTCGCGTACCGAAAAAAAAAATACAAGACCAAAAGACAACCCTCAGAATGGTAGAAAATATTTGCAAATGAAGCACCTGACAAAGGATTAATCTCCAAAATGTACAAGCAGCTCGTGCAGCTCATTAGCAAAAAACAAATAATCCACTCCAAAAAGGGCGCAAGACCTAAATAGAAATTTTTCTAAAGAAGATATACAGGCTGCCAACAAACACATGTAAGAATGCTCAATATCCTTAGGAATTAGAGAAATGCCAATCAAACTAGAACGAGATATCATCTCACACTGGTCAGAATGGCCATCATCAAAAAAATCTAGAAACAATAAATGCCTGAGAGGGCGTGGAGAAAAGGGGACAGTCTTGCACTGCTGGTGGGAATATGAATTGGTACAGCCACTATGGAGAACAGTATGGAGGTTCCTTAAAAAACTACAAATAGAACTACCGTATGACCCAGCAATCCCACTACTGGGCATATACCCTGAGAAAACCATAATTCTAAAAGAGTAATGTACCAAAATGTTCATTGCAGCTCTATTTACAATAGCCAGGAAATGGAAGCAACCTAAGTGTCCATCATCGGATGAATGGATAAAGAAGATGTGGCACATATTTACAATGGAATATTACACAGCCATAAAAAGAAATGAAATTGAGCTATTTGTATTGAGGTGGATAGACCCAAGAGTCTGCCATACACAGTGAAGTAAGTCAGAAAGAGAAAGACAAATACCGTATGCTAACACATATATATGGAATTTAAGGAAAAAAATGTCATGAATAACCTAGGGGTAAGAAAGGAATAAGGACACAGACCTACTAGAAAACGGACTTGAGGATATAGGGAGGGGGAAGGGTGAGCTGTGACAAAGCGGGGAGAGAGGCATGGACATATATACACTACCAAACGTAAGGTAGATAGCTAGTGGGAAGCAACCACATAGCACAGGGAGATCAGCTCGGTGCTTTGCGACCGCCTGGTGGGGTGGGTTAAGGAGGGTGGGAGGGAGGGAGACGCAAGAAGGAAGAGATATGGGAACATATGTGTATGTATAACTGATTCACTTTGTTATAAAGCAGAAACTAACACACCATTGTGAAACATTTTATACCGCAATAAATATGTAAAAAAAAAAGAAAATGTGGCACATGTATACAATGGAATATTAGCCATACAAAGAAACAAAATTGATCTATTTGTCGTGAGGTGGATGGACCTAGAGTCTGTCATACAGAGTGAAGTAAGTGAGAAGAGAAAGACAAATACCGTATGCTAACACATGTATATGGAATTTAAGAAAAAATGTCATGAAGAACCTAGCAGTAAGACAGGAATAAAGACACAGACTACTAGAAAATGGACTTGTGGATATGGGGAGGGGGAAGGGTAAGCTGTGACAACGCGAGAGAGTGGCATTGACATATACACACTATCAAACGTAAAATAGATAGCTAGTGGGAAGCAGCCATATAGCACAGGGAGATCGGCTTGGTGCTTTGTGACCACCTAGAGGGGTGGGATAGGGAGGGTCGGAGGGAGGGAGATGCAAGATGGCAGAGATATGGGAACATTTGTATATGTATAACTGATTCACTTTGTTATAAAGCAGAAACTAGCACACCATTGTAAAGCAACTATACTCCAATAAAGATGTAAAAAAATAAAGTCATGAAGAACCTAGGGGTAAGATGGGAATAAAGACACGGATCTACTACAGAATGGACTAGAGGAAATGGGGAGTGGGAAGGGTAAGCTTTGACAAAGTGAGAGAGTGGCATGGACATATATACACTGCCATACTTAAAATAGATAGGTAGTTGGAAACAGCCCTATAGCACCGGGAGTTCAGCTCGGTGCTTTGTGACCACCGAGAGGGTTGGGATAGGGAGGGTGGGAGGGAGGGAGACACAAGAGGGAAGAGATATGGGAACATATGTATATGTGTAACTGATTCACTTTGTTATAAAGCAGAAACTAACACACCATTGTAAAGCAATTATACCCCAATAAAGATGTTAAGGAAAAAAATGATGTAAAAAAAAAATAACACCATAATGAGATATTACGTCACACCCACTACCATAGCTGTAATGAAAACAAAAATGTTTGAATCTCTTCTAATATAAGTCTTTCTCCATAGATTTATGATCTCACAGTGTTGAGACACTAATTTCTTGTTATAACTGTAATAATTGTTTTCATTATAAGTTTGCATCTAGATTATTCTGTTCAAAAGAACAGATTAATCATTCATATGCAAGCATCATTTTATAAGTATTTTTTTAAAAAACTAAACATGTTAAAAATTTTTTTTAATAAAATAAATAAAAAAAAACTAAACGTGAAGGTGGGAAGGAATGGTTAAACTGTGAAAATATCCTTGTGCTGATTTTAGTGAAGCCACTATAAATCATGTTTCAGACACTATCTCATAACCTGATTAAACACTTATTCTATATGGAAAAGGGCATGCCATGAAAATGCATATGCAAAATTATCCCAGCTTTGTAAGAGCGTATTAGCAAGGCAATGGAAAGTGTTAATATTTGACTATGAGCCTTGTGGAATGGGAGGTGGGTTTATAGTTGATTATTTTCTTCTTCATGTCAATTTGCTAAACTGTACACCGTGCCCACATTGCCCATACAATTCCTGTGCAATCAGTGAAAAAGAAAAAAAAAATTATCCTCAACAAGTCCGGGAGTACAAGTCAGTAAAAATTACCGAGAGATTGGGTCAAGATGGCAGACTGAGCACTAGTGCATTTCTCTCCTACCTCAAATTCCCTTAAATGACAGAAAAGACAGTTTTTCTGTATATAAAGAATAACTCCAGAATTACAAGGGGAAAGGAAAGGGCAAATTCCTGGAGGATGAAAAGCAGATGGATCAGGGGTACTGAGGTAAGGATAAGGGTGGGGGTGGGGAGACTGGGGGCCCAGAACTGAAGAGGGGGCGCAAGGCGATTGGGGAGGGGATTTGTTGGCCAGGCGGCTCCAGATTTTGGGAAAGGGGCGGGGCAAGGAACCAAAGAGCGCCTCCCAGGCCCAGGACAGGGGCGGACAAGAGAGTCGGCGGGCGAGGTGCGGGGGGGGGGGGGGGGGGGCCGGTGGGCGGGTGATTTGCTGGGCAGGAAGGGGAGGCCTCTCTCCTGGCCGGAAGCTGTGCTATACGGAAAAGAGGGAGGAGACTGCGGCGACTGCAGCGGCTGGTGGGAACCTGATGTGGCAGAGGGGCTGCTGCTGCCAACAGGGAGCGGAGGGCCCGCGAGCCGAGTGCTGGAGACACTACCGCCATCCTGTTTGCCTGTCCAGCAGCCCACTTGACACGCTCTTCTCCTAAGGATCCTTCCTTTCAGCTCTTGCAAGCACCTGGCTCGTCGTCTGCTGGTCCTCCTTTGACACAGGCTCACCGCGGAGGCAGCAGCGAGGTGCCCGATTTGGGCACGCGAGGCCCGCTATCCCCGGCCTGGGGGAATCTGTGTCCCCTGGCCTGGACAGTGTTGGACGCAGGGCGGGAGGAATAGGGGGGGTGCCCCCTATTTCTTTGACTGTAACCGCAACTCCTTCACGCTACCATAGCCTGAACTAGCTGGGGAGGAAGGTTACTGCAGGCACGCAGCCAGAATGCCTTGATTTCCAGCCTTTCCGCATAGCTTTCGGGAAAAACTTAGGCATGGGTGCACAGAATGCACTAATTAGGAGAAAAAGTTCATCGTGTCATGCATTGAATTTATTTTTTCTTGATTTCCTTTCTTGGTCCTCCTTGCTACTGTGCTCCGCGCAGGCATGAAGACCCCGCTCGGAAAAGCAGCTGCAGGGCAGCGGTCCATGACAGGCGCAGGACATGCCAGTGTGTCTGTGACCGTGATGAAGAGAAAGGCTGCACACAAGAAGCATAGGAGCAGACCCACCTCCCAGCATCGGAGGAACATCGTAGGCTGCAGAATTCGGCACGGATGGAAAGATGGAGATGAACCTCTAACACAGTGGAAGGGAACCGTTCTGGATCAGGTACCTGTAAATCCCTCTCTGTATCTTATCAAATATGATGGATTTGACTGTGTTTATGGATTGGAACTTCATAGAGATGAAAGAGTGTCATCACTTGAAATCCTTCCTAATAGAGTTGCATCATCTAGAATCAGTGATACACACTTGATAGAAATTATGATTGGCAAAGCAGTGGAACATATTTTTGAGACAGAGGAAGGTTCCAAAAATGAATGGAGGGGGATGGTCTTAGCTCAGGCACCTGTCATGAACACATGGTTTTACATTACCTATGAGAAAGATCCTGTATTATATATGTACCAGCTCTTAGATGATTATAAAGATGGTGACCTACACATCCTTCCAGATTCCAATGATTCTCCTCTTGCAGAGAGGGAGCCAGGAGAAGTCATAGACAGCCTAGTAGGCAAACAGGTGGAATATGCCAAGGAGGATGGCTCCAAGAGAACTGGCATGGTCATTCATCAGGTGGAAGCAAAACCCTCTGTGTACTTCATCAAATTTGATGATGATTTCCATATCTATGTCTATGATTTGGTAAAAAACATCTTAGAGGTCATTTTGAAATTTGCCAAATATGTGAGACTGTTTGTAAAATCTGAACACACAAGAAGTCTGGATTGCTTTACAGTTTGTAAGAACCATATTCTCCCCCTTTTTCACACTTTTGCCTGGCAAAAAATTGGAACTTCCACCCTCTCAGACATTTTTTGAAGAAACCTTTTGCCTTTATCTCCAACCGTTTTACCGGTTCCTCCCCACAGAAGAATGATTGACTTAGCTAATTAGTGAGAGGGGTAAAGTCTGACATCCATCGGCCCATATTTTTATCTTGGGTGGTGTTAATAGGCTAAAGGTAGCTGAACACCTCTTGCCTCATTCTTTTGGGCATTTGGACAATCTGCACTCACTGAAGTGTGAAGCTTCCTGAGATATGCAATGTGGCTGGCTGGATAAATTTCTTTGCAATTCAACCCTCCCCTTAGGGCTGGCTGGGTTAGTGTCTTTGCAATTCAACCCCTCCCCTTCAAAAGTCTAATATGGGGAGGAATGGGAAGCTTATTTTGGTCTTCTGTCTAAGTTGCATTTTAAATTCTAACTATAATGAAAGTAAGGCTAATATTTTGTTCCATTTCTGATTCTTGTACCTATTACTAAACTTGGTTTGGAAATCAAGAGGGTAATTATTTTGCACTTTAGTACATAAGCATAGGCTGAGAAACCTTACAAAATTGTTAAGAGGGCAAGCATTTGGGAACCAAACCGCAAGTGGAGAAATCGCGGTTGGTCATTAATGGCATTAGGATTTCTGTTGTCTACAATAGCTCTGGCTGGTACCTGCAGACAAGGAGTGGGTTTTTACAGACAAAGGCTGTGCAGGCAGACTTTAGCACAATTGGGCTTTGCCAGCCCAATAGAGCATTAGGCCGGGCTGTAGCTCTAGTCCTCAGTCACAGGATAAAGGCCAGGTTTGGCAAGGGTTGGCAGATCTGTCTAGGACCTCAATATAAAGGAGCAAAAATCTGGAATCAGGCTGAGATACAGATTTCTTTCCTATACCAAGAAGGACGCTTTGAAAAATTTTAAATTAGGTTTTCATTTGATTCTTAGAAGACTTCTGAGTCCCAGCATATGAGGTGGGCAATGCACTTGCTAGAACTAAGAAAAGCTGAAAATAGGCTTTGCTTCCTTGTAGGAACTGGTGAGCTCATTTATTCTGGTGTCCTAATAGGACTGAGGAACACAGAGATTAGAATCAGTGCTAGATGATCAATAGACTTAATGATTTTCTAAGTGCTTAATGATGTTTTTAATGCTGTCATTTGTAGATAGAAATCTAATAGATATTTGTTAGTGTTTTGTTTTTCAACTTTATCCTGTTTCTTGGCTGGACCTAAGAAACTCATGTGCAGATAAGGATGAGCCCTACTTCAGCAGAAAAATAAGTAATGGAGTGGGCCTTGTACCTTCCATTATTGAAGGCATTAGTGAAGGTTAACTTTGGAAAGTTAACTAGGAAAGAAAATGTTGAAAAATAAGCAGGGTTTTGGAGAGAAGCACCCGGCCAAAGCCAATGCATTCTCATTGGGTTTCTGATAGAAGCTCCATTAGCAATAACAGACAGGCCATGGACTTCTGCATATTTGGGGCTGGGACTCATGCCAGTACAATCAACCACTTGGGAAATATCTTCCAAATTAGTTTAAGTTCACAGGTCATGGAGTCCAGACTACTGGCACAGACAGACTGGCATCCTGCTGAGGATGAAACCAAGAAAGTGTTCTCTTCTCCCATGTTTTCTCTGTCTATGTTTCTTCCTTTTGATGCCACTAAGTCTCTGCTCAGATATTTGATTGACAACAGCAATGTGGGTCTGTATTACCCTATTTACTAAGTCCTGGGGACATAAATTTGCTTGAGATATCTGTTTTAGAGGCTGAGGATTAGTGTGCTTGCTAAGTTTTTGGATGTGAGGCTGACACTGTGATAATCTTATGTCCTGTTGACCCTGTGGACTCTTAATGTATGACATATATGTATGACATGCAATTGTGGGGTTAGATTAATTCAACTCCTGAAGTTCTGAAGGAACTACACCAAATCAAGAGGAAGACAGCCCAGGCTACAGCTGATGAAGGAACCCCATATCTGTCCAGACATCTTTGTGAGATCTGTATGGCTGACATCAGAAAAACCAAGAAATTGGGGAAGGCAGAATTTTGGACTTTAATTCCTTTGGACTTTAAAATAGAAATTTAATTGGGGGCATTCATTTTTCCCTTGGAGTTTAATAGTTGGTGTGATTTTCATACAGTTCAAATTAAGGCATTTTCATTATGTTGTTGATATTGTATTATTTGTAGTATTTTAATGCTACCTTTAGGGCTTATTGTATAATCTTTTAAGCTATGTCAGATAATGTGGCTGGACATAATTATAAATTGGGGATAAAATAGTGAGTGAATTTTCAACCTGGGGTGTAATGTAGCCTTAGAGTTAATTTAATTACTGTTTTAGTTTGACTTATTTCAGAGCCTTCTGGGGCAAAAGCAGAACTGCTTACCAGTCTTACACAAGAGGGAGCAGGACATTCCTAAGATACTGCTGGTCTTCCCCGAAAGGACAGCCAAGCCCTGTTTGTCTTGGGTATTGACAATGTGGACAGAAATGTCCAATGGTATGATAGGATCTATCCTCTGCCTCTCTCCATGTTCCTGGCCAAGAAACAAAAGGACTTGTGCCTCTCAAAAATATTTGGAAGAAAATTTCTACCCATCTCCCAAATGGGAGGAGAAATAACTTGGTGAACTTGAGAAAAGGTTATTATGGATATGCAACTTAGGGCCCTCTTGGCTCTTGAGCTCATTGCTCACAGAAAGATATGGAAAAAACTACAGTCCTTCACTACATGGCTGGGTAAACATCTAATCTGTAGACGTCTCTCACCCTCTGGGGTGGGGGGATCCATTGTCTTTACACTTGGGGTAAAAGTTCATTTCAGGCTTAGGTCCAAAACGTGTTCTCCAGTCCAGACCTATCAGCAATAAAGCTGGTATCTATTTTTATTCTTTAAAAATTTTTAACTTATAAATCATTTTTGGACAAAAACACACACCTCTGGTAAAAATCAAACAGTACAAAAGGATATACAGTATAAAGTAAGTCTCCTTCCTTTTTTCCCACCCCTGACCTCAGCGCCAATTTCCAAAGATAACCACTCTTACCAGTTACTATGTATTTTTCCGGAGATAATCCATGTATTTACAAGTATATTATATATGTGTGTATCAGATTTTTATACAAATTGTGGCATACTATACATGCTGTTATGAATTTTTCTTTTTCATTTAACAATATATTAAAGCTGGTATTTTAATCCCTCTTTGATTACTGTGTATATTTTTTAGTTGGTTCAGAATCTGTAAGGGAAGGAGGTATGATTAATTCGGACTTCCATACCCCAACCTAGTTTAATGAAAACTTACATGTCCCTGAAAACCAACAATTTCTGCCAGGTAAATTTTTCTGACTAGTAGAATGTGAAATGTATGTAAACATGATCGATTTTGTGGAAGGAATTCCTTGAGGCCAGTATATTTTTGTTGAGGGAATTTAAAGGGGGAATCAACTATAAATTGAAGCTGTGGAAAAAGTTAAGGTACTATAATCAGTTATTCAAAATTGAAATGAACAATCATTTTTTTATTCCAACTTACACTGACATCTACTGCCATATGCAAATTTGTTTGCCTTTATGACAGAATGCTTTTCTGCATATAACAAGAAACCCCTGTTAAACATGTTTAAACAGTTACCAAGCATTATTAACTCATGTAACTAAAATAATCCAAAAGTTAGATGGGCTTCAGGCACAGTTTGATTGGGGCTCAGGCTCAGTGTCTGTGATTTGTTATGAGTTTCCCTCTTCAGTATTTCAGTTACATTCTCAGGCTGCCTTTCCTCATGGGAGCAAAATTAGACCAGCAGGTCCAGGCCACAGCAGTTCCAGTCTAGAGAAAGTTAAATAACCTATGTCCTGTGATGCATTCTGAACTGGCTTAGGTCACATACCTAGACCACTGAAGTCTCATGGATGAAATGCACTGATTGGCTTAGCCAGGGCATGTGTTCCATCCCTAAACCCTAAAATATATCTCCCTAGAACCAAATGGATTCCTAGTGAAATCAAGAGCATGAGGAGTGAATGCCATGAACCAATCACAAATGTCTAGTATAGCTTCTTCCTTTGGGTAGTGAGCATCCATGAACACCTTTCTTCCTACATATCCACTTTCAAAAATGTTCACACCTACATGTAGTAAATTTATGTCTTCAAAGGGGAAAAACCTAAAGTCTTATCCAGTTACTACATTTAACATTAAGTTTAGGATCTCTAGTTGATCTGCAGACATCTTCAGATCCATCATCCTAGCAGTCTTGTCACCTGTAGTTAAATTACAAACTAACCTTCACTCCAACATACCCCATATACAATTGTGAAGAAATAACCAGAGAAATATAATAAAAACTACCATTTGAAAGAAGGGAGGAAACAGGAAGCAATACACAGTAGTTTCTGGTTCAAAGCATATTTCATAATCTGTTAGACAAGGACTCTGCCCTAGCAGTAGAATGAGTCCTCTGGTCAGCCAGCCTCTTTTTTGTTCTCTAAGAGGGTCTCCCTTGGAGACATATCTTGGGTGGATGCACTTTCTTGGGGATGAACAGCTTTAACTCTCTGCTTCATCTTATGCCATTTCTTGTGTCTAGGAGTTGTTCTGGGTTTAAATAATGAGTATTTGCTGTTGTTGGCCAGGATTGGAGTCCCTTTAATATAGTAGTTCTCAAACTTTAGCACATGTTAGAATCACCTGAAGAGATTGTTAAACTACAGATTGTTGGGGCCCACCAACAGAAATTCTGATTCAGTAAGTCTAGTGTGGGGTCCAAGGATTTATGTATTCTAACAAGTTCACACAGGAGACTGATACTTCTGGTCCTGGGATCCCATAAAGAGAATCACTAACTTGTAGGTGTCAATCGAGTGAGGCCAGAATCGTTATTTCCTTAAATTACCTGATAATAAATTTACATCAGCTGCTTGCTAAAATATAAGCTCCTGAACCTTGCCTTAGTTTTAATAAATCAAAATCTCTTGGCAGGGGAATAGGGGGACCTGGAAAACCTCGACCAGACATTCCAAGTGATTCTTATTATTATCATCAATACTGATTAGGAAACATTGGTCTAGGAAATTAGGATTTTCTTGACCCCAATCTTATTTCCTTGTAAGTCTGTCTCCTTGCCATTGCTCTCACAAAGCTTAGTTTGAGATAAGGAATTTGGCTTTTCTAATCCTACAAGTTTCCAGATTCTCAGGTCTCTTTCAACTAGGATTTCAGACAACCAATAACTAAGGTAAGAAACCTCCATTTTCTTTCCTCGCTGTTTTCAGATAGGCCAGTTTCCACTATGGATATAGTATGCTTGAACTTTGCCTAAGAAGCCTAGATCTGAGGGATCCAAGAGTATAGAGTAGGAGAAACAATGAGATCAATAGAATGGGCATAATTCCAGGCTCCACTAGCTCTGTGATTCGGCTCTAGTGACTTAATCTTTTTAAGCCTACTATTGCAGGTAATAATCCTTACCTTACTCGGTGCTATTGAGAACTAAATGAGAAGCTATATTCTTAGCATATAATAGTGCAGTGCAGGTACTTAATAAAAATGAATTCCATCTAGTTTCCAAGAGGCTACAGCCCACATTCTTTTAGTAAACATTTATATTTAGCAATGTCCAGTGACATTTAACTAGTGAATATAGTCCAGAAATTCTATTACTGAAATGTGACTTTAAATAATTCTTTAGATGTGTATAGCTCCTTCCTTTCCTACTAAGAACTTTCCCAGAGAGCTGATAAATCTTCATAGCATTCCTGGATGGTTAGGAGGGCAGGGATTTATTCTATTTTGTAGATTCAATCACTCATTTATTCAAATGCTTTTTGTTGGACTTGGCTAACAGTAAAGAAGGAAATAGATAAGGTCCATACTTTTAGCAAGCTTAGATTCTCATAGTGGGAGAAAGACAACAAAGATGTAGACAAATAACCTATATAATTTCTGGGAGTGATAACTTGTATGACGATAAAGCAATGGGATAGAAAGTAACTGAAATAAGGGAGCTATTTCAGCTAGAGCTTGTCAGAAAAAGGTCTGAGTGGATATTTGAACAGATAACTGAATGATGAGAAGCTAGCCCATGCAACAGTTTGAAGGAGGAATGATCTAGAAATAAAAACAAGTTGAAAGGCTAGGATAGCTGAAATCATTTATTCATGGTTATTAATGCAGTCATATGTTTAATACTGAGACCTATGGTTCATGATTTTTCTCTACTGTTCTATACAGCCGACTAACTATGTTACTGTTGTTTTCTGGTATTTTTGTCTCTTTGTGGAGGCCAAAGAACATTACAGAGATCATGTCTGTGCATTATTTCAATTGTTACCCTGATCCTGGAGATGAAGTAAAGGGGCTAAAAAGTCAATGAATAAATGGAAATGGGGCAGATTTCTTCCCCAACCCCAAATTTATGATGCAGATCCACAGCACAGAGTTAAAGTTGAAGCCCATACATAATGTAGTGAATGTGTACACCTATTTTTGTGGTTACAGTTTCAAATACACACTACATTTCAGCCATTTAGTTTATATCATTCATCTTTGGAGGGTGGTGGAATGGCAAAAAACATTTATTGAACACCTAGTATGTGCCAGGCATATCTTAATCTTCACAGCATACTGGGAACTAAGTGTTACTATTTCCATTTTACAGATTAGGAAATCAAGCTTAGAGAGAAAAAGGATACAAGGGTCATAGATGTAAAATAGATAACTAGTGGGAAGCAGCTGCATAGCACAGGGAGATCAGCTCGCTGCTTTGTGACCACCTAGAGGGTTGGGATAGGGAGGGTGAGAGGGAGGCGCGAGAGGGAGAGGTTATGGGGATATATGTATACATATAGCTGATTCACTTTGTTATACAGAAAAAACTAACAGAAAATTGTAAAGCAATTATACTACAATAAAGATGTTAAAAATAAATAAATAAGTAAGTAAATAAATAAATAAATAAATATAGATGCAAGGGTCACACAACTAGTAACAATACTGGACATGAACCTAGGTCTCCTGATGCCAAGTGCTGTTCTATCAATAATTATTATTTTTACTAACATTTGCCTAAAGAAATGGGAAAAAAGCAAGAGCACCAAGGGAGAAATCAAAGTGATTTACAGCTGTGGTCTTCCTATTCTTTCATCTCTACCACCTTCTCTCAACACATACTTTGTTCCTACTCTTAAATCTACTACATTCATTCAACAAATTTATTTCGTATCTATTTTTTTCCAAGCACTGTAACTAGGAACTTGGAATATTTCAGTAAATAAAACAGTCAATGATCTCTGTTCTCATGGAGCTTACATGCAGACAAGAGGAAGCTGGCAATAAACAATAAAAATAATAAGTAAATAAATTATATGGGATGTCAGAAAGTGACATTTTGAAAAATTTGTTCTGTTTGAACAAAAAGAAAATTAGAAAAGGGTAAGAGGTGAGAGGAGTGGTGGGATGCAATATTAAATAGGGAGATTAGGATAGATTTCATGGGGAAGGTGATATTTGAGCAAAGTTATGATGTGAAGGAGTTAGCCAAGCATGTAGCTAGAGAGAGCATTCATGGTAAAAGGAACTGCTAGAGGAAAGGCCCTAAGGTAGGTGTGTTATTGGCATGTTCAGAGACCAAGGAGGCTACTTTGTCTATAGCTACAAAAGTGAGGGTGAGCGACATAGGTGAAGTCAGAGAGGTAATAAGGGACTAACTCATATAAGGCCCTGTAATGCATTGTAGGAACTCTGTATGAAGTGAGGAGCCTGTCACAGGTTGAGTTTCCCAGGAAGCAGATGTAAAACAAAGTTAATACTTCAGAAAATTTATTAAGCAATGCCTTTGGGGTCAATATCTATGGAGGAAATGGGGAAGAGGAAGAAGCAACAAGGGAGAAGTCAAGCTCTGATACTCAATGACAGTGTCAGCCACAAACGCATACACTGATAAATCACTGAATATAGGCTACCCTGGGAAAGGACATGACCTTGGACAAGGCTGCTCTCTGCAGCTAATGCAGTCCTTAAACAGAGATGACAGCTGAAGCTGGGGTAATAAGTGTGTCAATGAAAAGGAACCTGGGTGTTGCATCTCCATGTCCACAGAGCCATTGCAGATTTTGAGCAGATAGTTGACCTGTCATGCTTTTTTAAAGTATCTCTCTGATGTTTTGAGTGCAGACTACAGAGGGAAAAGTATGGAATCAGTGAAACTAGTTAAGGTATTGTGGGAATGCAGATGTGAGCTGACAATATCTGAAAGGTAATGGAGGTGGTAAGAATTTGAATCTTGGATATATTTTGAAGGAAAAGCCCCAGGATTTTCTCACCAATTGGAAGTGGAAGGTGAGAGAAATAGAGGAGTCATGGATGGCTCCAATATTCTTGGACTAAACAACTGGAAGAATGGAGTAGCCATCAACAGAGATGAAGAAGGCTATGGTTTGGATGGATGTAGAGGGAACATTAGAAATTCAGTTTCGGAAAAATTGAGTTTGAGGTGTTTTTAGGATATCTAAATGGAGATGTTGAGCAGTTATTGAATATATGAGTCTGCAGTTCAGAAGAGAGGTCTCACTGAGCTGAATACATAAATTTGGGAGGTTCTGTGTATAAATGGTATTTAAAGACATGGGAGTATACAAGATCACCGTAGGCAATGAGTGTGCATAGAGAAGAGCATATGATCATGGGCAGAGCCCTGGGCCACAAAGAGGTTTGGGAGATGAGGAGACACAACTAAAAGAGACTACGAGGTAGGAGTTAAATGAAAAGTGTGGTGTCATGGAAGTCCTTCCTTCTTAGCCACCTACCTACACACTAAATCTCTTTCTGACAAATTATTCACATTCCATCTCAAATGTCATCTCCAAGATGATTTTTTTTTTGCTTCTCAGCTCCTTTGAATAAAACTGCACACCACCATGACATTCTTTTCATTGTATCAAAGTAATATGTCCACCAGTTTGAGCATCCTCAACTCCTTCCTTTCTAAGATACCTCTAAAGCTAGAAAGGTTTTGAGGGACGATGTGGTTTTCTGACACCCACACCAATGTTATGAATGAGACCAGCAGACTAACAGCAAACATCTAGAAGGAAAAAGGTTTATTTTTAAAATCTCTTTTTATCCTACAATACAGCAGAAAGCAAATGGAGTAGATGGGGTAAGTGTCACAGAAGAGAGTGTTTTAGTCAAAGGGAGATCAAGGAGGTAGGCAGCGTTAACTAAGCACAAAGAAAGAAGTTAGGGCCACGGAAAGAAAGCCCTTGTTCATCTGAGATTCTATTATGTTATATACACACAGCCAAACCCAGATGCTATAATTCAGTGATTTGGGTGTATCTACCAGTATTTAGTATGGAACACAGAATATTTCTGATGAACATGACCTCAGCATGGTTCTCAGTAGTCACGCCACGCACTGGCATAGTAATGCCCTTGCAGAGCCCTCACCCATCCCACCCACCCAGGTCTACTCAAGCTACTGATTTCCATGGATATTTGTTGATTCTCGTGGATATAATCCTTGACTATAAGATCTCCCTTGCTTAAACACTGAAGAAGACAAATCATTGTGCACACACTGTCATACTCATTCACTCATATAATAATTCATATCATTCTTGGCCCACTCCTTTCTAAAACCTCATATACTTGGGATTGCATCAGTTCCCCTGAGTGAGATTGTGACTACTTCTGATGAGATTTCATTCTACATATGAAGAGAAGGAGGAATTGAGGAATTGCAGGATAGCTGAAGGAAGAATTGAGAGCCTCACAATCTTCCAGTCCTCATATCTCTTTTCTCTTGCCCTCGTTCTTCCCTTTATTCACTAAAATGTGAATGTGCTGCACACATGAGTACCATCAGCTGTGGGGTGAGAAAAGAACAGGTATCCCAAGGTTAACTATTTTGAAAATTATCACCCTGGACAAGGAAAGGCAGGTATTGGAATGAATTTTACTGGATCAGTATTCCATCTGAAATTTATAATGCCTCAATGTAAATGGCTTCACAGAATGAAAGAAATGCAATTTATAATTTTCATGACAAATGAGGCCACTGAATTACATGACAATATTACATAATTCACCTGGAATGAAGAATTTCAGCTTGGCATCCAAGTCCCTTCATGACCTGACTCCTTTATCCCTTTCCAACTTGACTATTTACTACTCCTGCATTATTGAATACTATTTCCTGCTCCTTATGCTGCAGATCATTTCCCTCAACATTCCAAGTTGTTTCAAGTCTCTTGACTTGACTTGCTGTTCCTCCTGCCTGGAATGCACCTCCTCTACTGGGTGAAAATATGCTCAATTATTCAGGACTTACTTAAACACCTGAAGTCTTTCCTTAATGCCCCAGCATAGTACATTGCTCCCTCCTTTATACTCACATAACCTCCATCCTTCTGTTACAGTATTTACCATAACCTCTTGTCACCCCAGAATGATATCTTCTCTGTGAGCTTTGCAGGAGCAATAGCTCTGTGGTCTGATTCCTCTTCATATCATAGACATTCACCAGCACAGCCAAAGTTCCTTCTGGAACATCAGGACATGTTTTTGGACTAACTGGTTAGCTAAGGAAGGTGGTACTGGCTCTGAGTCTTTTCCTCTGAAAACAAGAAGAAAGAAAATTGCCCTGATGGTCTACAGAAGCACTGGAGAGGGAGAGAGCTGAGGGGACAATAATGATCTTATGACCATTGTTTCAGATGATACTGCCAGCACCTCTGTGAAACCAGAAGTTTGCCTCCCTTTTCCTATGAGAATAAATTTAGAAGGGAAGTAGCAAGGCTCCTAGATCCCACAGCCAATCGGCTATGGAGTTGGAACTCAGACTCTGGGCTCTTGACATCCCCCTAAACCTCTTGCTCCAGTCTCCCTAAAGGTTTATCAGTTTTGCTTATCTTTTTGAAAAACCAGCTTAGTTTCCTTGATCTTTTACCTTGTTTTTCTGGTCTCTATTTCATTTATATCTTCCCTGATCTTCATTAATTTCCTTCCTTCTGCTAACTTTGGTCGTATCTTGTTCTTCTTTTCCTAGTTCCTTATTATTTTTTTTTATTTTTTATTTTTTTTTGCGGTACACGGGCCTCTCACTGTTGTGGCCTCTCCCATTGCGGAGCACAGGCTCCAGACGCGCAGGCTCAGTGGCCATGGCTCACGGGCCCAGCAGCTCCGCGGCATGTGGGATCTTCCCGGACCGGGGCACGAAACCGTGTCCCCTCCATCGGCAGGCGGACTCTCAACCACTGCACCACCAGGGAAGCCCCGCTAGTTCCTTATTATTTAAAGTTGTTTATTTGAGATTTATTTCCTTAATATATGAATTTATCACTATAAACCTTCCTCTAAAAACTGCTTTTTCAGCATTTCTTACAACAGGTGTTTTGTGATTTCATTTTATTTGTATCAAGATTCTTTTAAAAATTTAACTGTTGATTTTCTCATTGACCCATTGGTTGTTCAACGAGTTGCTTAATTTCCACATATTCGTATATTTTCCAGCTTTTCTCTTGTGTTGATTTCTAGTTTCACATCATTGTGGTCAGAAAAGATAGTTGGTATGACTTCATCTTATTACATTTGCTAAGACTTGTTTTGTATCCAATCAAATAGCCTACCCTGGAAAATGTTCCATGTGCACTAGAGAATGTGTATTCTTGTATTAGATAGAATGTTCTATAAATGTCTTTCAGGTCCATTTGGTCTAATGCATGATTCAAGTAAATTGTTTCCTTGTTGGTTTTCAATCTGGATCATCTAGCCATTGATGAAAGTAGGGTATTGAAGTCCCTTACTATTATTATGTAGATGTCTATTTCTCCCTTCACATTAAATTAGTATCTACTTAATATATTCAAGTGCTCTAAAGTTGTGTGTATATATATTGATGATTTTTATATCTTCTTAATAAATGAACCCTTTATCATTATATAATAATATGCTTTGTCTCTTGTTACCATTTTTGGCTTAAACACTATTTTGTCTGATATAAGTATAGCTATTTCTGCTTTCTTTTGGTTTCCACTTACATGGGAATATCTTTTTTTTTACATGTTTATTGGACTATAATTGCATAACAATGTTGTGTTAGTTTCTGCTGTATAACAAAGTGAATCAGCTATATGTATACATATATCCACATATACCTTCTCTTTTGTGCCTCCCTCCCACCCTCCCTATCCCACCCCTCTAGGTGGTAACAAAGCACCGGCTGATCTCCCTGTGCTTTGCAGCTGATTCCCACTAGCTTTCTATTTTACATTTGGTAGTGTATATATGTCAATTCTACTCTTTTGCTTCGTCCCAGCTTTCCCTTCCCCCTCCCGGTGTCCTCCAGGCATTTTATACCTCTGTGTCTTTATTCCTATCCTGCACCAAGCTTCATCACCACCACTTTTTTTAAGATTCCGTATAATTTTTTTTAGCATACGATATTTGTTTTTTCTTCTTTTTTTTAACATCTTTATTGGAGGATAATTGTTTTACAATGTTGTGTTAGTTTCTGCTGTATAAGAAAGTGAATCGGCTATATGTATACATATATCCCCATATCCTCTCTCTCTTGTGCCTCCCTCCCACCCGTCCTATCCCACCTCTCTAGTTGGTCACAAAGCACCAGAGCTGATCTCCCTGTTATGCAGCTGCTTCCCACTAGCTATCTATTTTACATTTTGTAGTGTATATAGGTCAATGACACTCTCTCACTTTGTCCCAGCTTACCCTTCCCCTTCCCCGTGTCCTCAAGTCCATAATCTACGTCTCCATCTTTATTCCAGTCCTGCCCCTAGGTTCTTCAGAACCATTATTTTTTTAGAGTCCATATATATGTGTTAGCATATGGTATTTGTTTTTCTCTTTCTGACTTACTTCACTCTGTATGACAGACTCTAGGTTCATCCACCTCACTACAAATAACTCAATTTCGTTTCCTTTTATGGCTGAGTAATATTGCATTGTATATACGAGCAACATCTTCCTTATCAATTCATCTGTCGATGGACACTTAGGTTGCTTCCATGTCCTGGCTATTGTAAATAGTGCTGCAATGAACATTGTGGTACATGACTCTTTTTGAATTACGGTTTCTGCCCAGTAGTGGGATTGCTGGTTCATATGGTAGTTCTATTTTTAGTTTTTAAGGAACTTGCATACTGTTCTCCATAGTGGCTGTATCAACTTACATACCGAACAACAATGCAAGAGAGTTCCCTTTTCTCCACACCCTCTCCAACATTTATTATTGTAGATTTTTTTAACATCTTTACTGGAGTATAATTGCTTTACAATGGTGTGTCAGTTTCTGCTTTATAACAGAGTGAATTACCTATACATATATCCATATCTCCTCCCATTTGCATCTCCCTCCCACCCTCCCTATCCCACCCCTCTCGGTGGTCACAAAGCACCGAGCTGATCTCCCTGTGCTATGCAGCTGCTTCTAACTAGCTATCTGTTTTACATTTGGGAGTATATATGAGTACATGCCACTCTCTCACTTCATCCCAGCTTACACTTCCCCTTTCCGGTGTCCTGAAGTCCATTCTCTACATCAACATCTTTATTCCTTTCCTTCCCCTAGGTTATTCAGAACCAATTTTTTTTTTTTTAGATTTCATATATATGTGTTAGCATACGGTATTTGTTTTTCCCTTTCTGACTTACTTCACTCTGTATGAAAGACTCTAAGTCCACCCACCTCACTTCAAATAACTCAATTTCATTTCTTTTTATGGCTGAGTAATATTCCATTGTATATATGTTCCACATATTCTTTATCCATTTATCTGTCGGTGGTAGCTTATGTTGCTTCCATGTCCTAGCTATTGGAAATAGAGTTGCAATGAACATGTGGTACATGACTCTTTTTGAATTATGGGTTTCTCGGGGAATATACCCACTAGTGGGATTACTGAGTCGTATGGTAGTTTTATTTTTAGCTTTCTAAGGAACCTCCATACTGTTCTCCATAGTGGCAGTATCAATTTACATTCCCACCAACAGTGCAAGAGGGATCCCTTTTCTCCACACCCTCTTGAGCATTTATTGTTTGTAGGCTTTTTGATGATGGCCATTCGGCCTGGTGTGAGGTGATACCTAATTGTAGTTTTGATTTGCATTTCTCTAATTAGTGACGGTGAGCATCATTCCATGTGTTTTTTGGCAATGTGTATAACTTCTTTGGAGAAATGTCTCTTTAGGTCTTCTGCCAATTTTTTTGGTCCAGTGGTGATTAATTAGTTTGTTGGCTTTTTAAAAATTTAAACATTTTACTTTGAAGTAATTGTAGATTCTCATAAAGTAGTGAGAAATAATATAGAAAGATTGCTTTTCCCCTTTACCTAGTTTCCAACAATGATGATATCTTGTGAATCTGTATCAATATATCACAACCAGGATAATGACATTGATACAGTCAGGCTAATTAATGTTTACACCACCGCAAGGGTCCCTTATGTTGCCCTGTAATATCTACATACACTTTTCTCTTATTCCCATTCATTTCTTAACCACTAGCAACCATTAATCTAGTTTCTATCTCTATAATTTTGTCATTTTAAGACTCGTATAAGTGAAATCATACAGTGTGCAGTCATTTAGTATTGGCTTTTTTTCACTCAGCATAATTCTCTGCAGAATATTCAATATCAACAGTCTGTTCATTTTTATTGATATGTATTATTCCATGGTATGGATGTACTACAATTTGTTTAAACATGTACCTGTTGAATGACAACTTGGTAGTTTTCTAGTTGTTCGCTATTACAGATAAAGCTGCTATAAACATTCCTCTACAGGTTTTTGACGAACATAGGTCTTTATTACTATTGCTGGGTCATATGGTAATTTATGTTTTAAATTTTTGAGAAACTTCCACACCATTTGTACTATTTGACGTTTGTACCATTTTACATTCCCACCAGTAATGTGTGAGTGATCTCATTACTCCACAGCCACACCAGCATTTGATGTTGTTATTTTTTAAATTTATTTATTTTATTTTTATTATTTATGTTTTGGTTGTGTTGGGTCTTCATTGCTCCCCGGGCTTTCTCTAGCTGCAGTGAGCAAGGGCTACTCTTCATTGTGGTGCATGGGATTCTAATTGTGTTGGCTTTTCTTGTTGCAGAGCGCGGGCTCTAGGCTCATGGTCTCTAGAGCACAGGCTCAGTAGATGTGGTGCACGGGCATAGCTGCTCCACGGGATGTGGGATCTTCCCAGACAGGGCTGGAACCAGTGTCCCCTGCATTGGCAGGCAGATTCTTAATCACTGCGCCACCAGGGAAGTCCTGTCGTTTTTTTTTTTTTTTGCTGTACGCGGGCCTCTCACTGTTGTGGCCTCTCCCATTGTGGAGCACAGGCTCCAGATGCGCAGGCTCAGCGGCCATGGCTCACGGGCCCAGCCGCTCCGTGGCATGTGGGATCTTCCCGGTCCGGGGCACGAACCCGTGTCCCCTGCCTCGGTAGGCGGACTCTCAACCACTGCGCCTCCAGGGAAGCCCCGTGTCGTTATTTTTTATTTTAGCCATTCTCTGATAGGTATGTTGTGATATTTCATTGTGGTTTTAATTTCCATTTCCTTAATGATTAATGGTGTTGAACAGTTTTCATGCCCTTATTTCCCATCTCTGTCCTGTTCCGTGAAATGTATATGTTTTTTCCCCTTTTGTGGGACTGGATTGTTTTAAAATCTTTTATTTTTTACTCCTCAATTTTGAGGGTTTTTCGTAAGTTTTTTTTAACATCTTTATTGGAGTATAATAACTTTACAATGGTGTGGTAGTGTCTGCTTTATAACAAAGTGAATCAGTTATACATATACATATGTTCCCATATCTCTTCCCTCTTGCATCTCCCTCCCTCCCACCCTCCCTATCCCACCCGTCTAGGTGGTCACAAACCACCTAGCTGATCTCCCTGTGCTATGCAGCTACTTCCCACTAGCTATCTATTTTACGTTTGGTAGTGTACATATATACATGCCACTCTCTCACTTTGTAACAGTTTACCCTTACCTCTCCCCATGTCCTCAAGTTCATGCTCTAGTAGGTCTCTGTCTTTATTCCCATCTTACCCCTAGGTCCTTCATGACCTTTTTTTTTTCTTAGATTCCATATATATGTGATAGCATATGGTATTTTTTTTCTCTTTCTGACTTACTTCTTTCTGTATGACAAACTCTAGGCCCATCCACCTCACTACAAATAACTCAATTTTGTTTCTTTTTATGACTGAGTAATACCCCATTGTATATATGTGCCACATCTTCTTTATCCATTCATCTGTTGATGGCCACTTAGGTTGCTTCCATGTCCTAGCTATTGGAATTAGAGCTGCAATGAACATTTTGATACATGACTCTTTTTGAATTTTGGTTTTCTCAGGGTATATGCCCAGTAGTGGGATTGCTGGGTCATATGGTAGGAAGGGAGATGCCAGAGGGAAGAGATATGGGAACATATGTATATGTATAAATGATTCACTTTGTTATAAAGCAGAAACTAACACACCATTGTAAAACAATTATACTCCAATAAAGATGTTAAAAAAAAAGACAGTATGGAACTGGCACAAAAACAGGAATATAGATCAATGGAACAGGAGCCCAGAGATAAACCCATGCACATATGGTCCCCTTATTTTGATAAAGGAGGCAAGAATATACAGTAGAGAAAAGACAGCCTCTTCAATAAGTGGTGCTGAGAAAACTGGACAGCTACATGTAAAATAATGGAATTAGAACACTCTCTAACACCATACACACAAATAAACTCAAAATGGATTAAAGACATAAATATAAGGCCAGACACTATGAAACTGTTTGAGGAAAACCTAGGCAGAACACTCTATGACATAAACCACAGTAAGTCCCTTTTTGACCCACCTCCTAGAGGTGGAGATAAAAACAAAAATAAACAAATGGAACCTAATGAAACTTAAAAGCTTTTGCACAGCAAAAAGAACCATAAAGAAGAGAAGAAGACAACTCTCAGAGTGAGAGAAAATATTGGGAAATGAAGCAACTGACAAAGGATTAATCTCTAAAATTTACAAGCACCTCATGCAGCTCAATATGGAATAACAAAAAACCCAATCCAAAAATGGGCAGAAGACCTAAATAGACATTGCTCCAAAGAAGATATATGGATTGCGATCAAACACATGAAAGAATGCTCAACATCATTGATCATTAGAGAATTTCAAATCAAATCTACAATGAGATATCCTCTCACACCAGTCAGACTGGCCATCATCAAAAAAATCTAGAAAAAATAAATGCTGGAGAGGGTGTGGAGAAAAGGTAACACTCTTGCACTATTGTTGGGAATGTAAATTGATACAGCCACTATGGAGAACAGTATGGAGGTTCCTTAAAAAACTACACATAGAACAACTGTACAACCCAGCAATCCCACTACAGGGCATATACCCTGAGAAAACCATAATTCAAAAAGAGTCATGTACCAAAATGTTCATTGCAGCTCTATTTACAATAGCCAGGACATGGAAGCAACCTAAGTGTCCATCAACAGATGAATGGATAAAGAAGATGTGGCACATATATACAATGGAATATTACTGAGCCATAAAAAGAAACGAAATTGAGTTATTTGTAGTGAGGTGGACAGACCTAGAGTCTGTCATACAGAGTGAAGTAAGTCAGAAGGAGAACAACAAATACCATATGCTAACACATATATATGGAATCTAAGAAAAAAGAATGTCATGAAGAACCTAGGGGTAAGACAGGAATAAAGACAAAAACCTACTAGAGCATGGACTTGAGAATATGGATGGGGGAAGGGTAAAATGTTACAAAGTGAGAGAGTGGCATGGATATATATACACTACCAAACGTAAAATAGATAGCTAGTGGGAAGCAGCCACATAGCACAGGGAGATCAGCTCTGGTGCTTTGTGACCACCTAGTGGGGTGGGGTAGGGAGGGTGAGAGGGAGGGAAACAGAAGAGGGAAGAGATATGGGAACATATGTATATGTATAACTGATTCAGTTTGTTATAAAGCAGAATCTAACACACAATTGTAAATCAATTATACTCCAATAAAAATGTTTAAAAAAAAACAGTAAAGCAAAGAAAACAGACCAGAATGATTAAAAGAGATAAAAAGGAAAAAACACAGAACAAAAGAAGAGTAAAATAAAAATAGAAATTTAAAAATATATTAGAAGAAAGAACACAGAACAACAGAAAAGCAAAGTAAAATAGAAATATACAAAAATATAAAGTATGTTAAAATAACCCCAAAGGCTAAGTGAAAATAAATATAAAAATAAACAACAGCAACAAGAAAGAACCAAAACAAAACAAAAAGCAGAACCAACAATAGAAGGAATCAAAACCTAATGAAAATAATAGTAATAATGTTTTCATTGGGTCTCAACTGTCAGTGTCCTTGCCTCCACCATTAGCCACAGCCCACCTCTGCCTCCACAGAAGCCCCTCCAGTGCATTTAGGCTGGTCTCTGGACATACTGTAGGCCCTGTGGGGACAGCTCACACTCTGATCTGGCCCCACTCCTGAGTGTGTTTTCCCCAGCTGCCAGAGCTAGACCATTTTCATTTGTGGGAACACTCATTGTCCATACAGATATTCCACAGATGCACGGGCTACCTAGCTGATTGTGGGGATTTAATTTGGAGCTTGTGCAACTGATAGAAAAATTTTTTATTCTTTTCCTTTTTTGCCCTGTCCCTAGGGCTCAGCTGCGGTTTTATCCCCCACCTCTGCATGTGATCCACCCACAGGAGTCTGCTCCTGAGGCTGTCCTGGAGCTCTTGGGTCTTCTGAAGTGAGAACATGGTGAGGATGTGGCAAGGCTGCTTGGATCACAGGAGGCTCCAGTGGTGCCAGGTGCACAGAAAAGCCTGCAACCATGGGCGCAAGAGATATGGCCCTAGTGGGAACCTTTTCTAGTGCCCAGTAGCAGGCTCATGAGGGTCAGCCCTGGCAGGGCTTTTTCTATTTCCTGGCAGCAGGCACCAGTGTGTGTGGAAAGAGAGGTTACAATGATAGCTCCACACCCTGATTGTGACTCAGCAGTAGTGCCCTGCTTCCATGGCAGTCAAGTTTTCTTACATAGGCATTCCCTGATGTGGATTTCCTCCCTCCTCTCCCCGCAGCCCCTCTTCCCACAGCCAACAGCAGTCATCACCCTGGATTTGCTCTCTGATACCCATGCTCCAGCTCCCAGCCCCTGTGTGCACTGGTGGATACATGTCCCCGTCCAGGATGATTACAGATCATCTGTATAGTTTTCACTCTCTCCTGTATACAACGATTGGTCGCTTTACCCTCCTCCAACAGCCTCAAATGCATCTCTGCTGTCACAACTGATTTCCCCATCAGTGAGGGAGATTCCCCAGATGTGGGAATCTCTCCCCTGCTTCAGCTCCCCACGACCGGGGTGCAGGTCCTGTCCTCCTTGCTCTCCTCCTCCTCCCTTCTTTCTTTTGTCCTACCCAGTTATGCAGGGATCTTTATAGTCCTTTCGAGTGTCCAAGGTCTTACGCTAGTGTTTCACAAGTGTTCTGTGAGAATCGTTGCATCTGAAGGTGTATTCTTGATGCATGCATGGAGACAGATGAATTGCACGTCCTCCTACTCCTCTGCCATCTTGGAAGCCCAATGGTTCCACGATTTCTATTTCAGATACTTTGTTGTTAGCGTATAGGAATGCAAGAGATTTCTGTGTATTAACTTTGCACCCTTTAACTTTACCAGATTCACTGATGAGCTCTAGTAGTTTTCTGGTAGCATCTGTAGGATTTTCTATGTATTGTATCATGACATCTACAAACAATGACAATTTTACTTCTTCTTTTCCTATTTAGATTCCTTTTATTTCTTTTTCTTCACTGGCTGTTGTGGCTAGGATTTCAAAAACTATGTTGAATAAGAGTGGTGAGAGTGGACACCCTTGTATTTTTCCTGATTTTAGAGGAAATGCTTTCAGTTTTTCACCATTGACAATGTTTGCTGTGGGTTTGTCATGTATGGACTTTATTATGTAGAGTTATGTTCCCTCTATGCCCACTTTTCAGAGAATTTTTAAAATCATAAATCAGTGTTGAATTTTGTCAAAAGCTTTTTCTGCATCTATTGAGATGATAAAATGGGTTTTATTCTTCAATTTGTTAATATGGTGTATCACACTGACTCAATTGCATATATAGAAGAATCCTTGCATTCCTGGGATAAATCCTACTTGATCATGCTGTATGATGCTTTCAATTTGTTGTTGGATTCTGTTTGCTAGCATTTTGTTAAGGATTTTTGCATCTAACTTCATCAGTGATATTGGACTGTAATTTCCCTTTTTTGTGATATCTTTGTTTGGGTTTGGTATCAGGGTAAATGTGGCCTCCGAGAATGAGTTCAGGAGTGTTCCTCCCTCTGCAATTAATTGGAAGAGATTGAGAAAGATAGGTGTTAGCATTTCTCTAAATGTTTCATAGAATTCACCTGTGAAGCCTGGACTTTTGTTGGTTGGAATATATTTAATCCCAGTTTCAATTTTATTACTTGTGATTCATCTGTTCATATTTTCTATTTCTTCCTGGTTCAGTCATGGAACGTTGTACCTTTCTAAGAATTTGTCCTTTCTTCCAGGTTGTCCATTTCATTGGCATAGAGTTGCTTACAGTAATCTCTTATGATCTTTTCTATTTCTGCAGTATCAGTTGTAACACCTCCTTTTTCATGTCTAATTTTAGTCCTCTCCCTTTTTTTCATGGTGAGTATGGATAAAGCTTTGTCATCTTCAATTATTTTATCAAAGAACCAGCTCTTAGGTTTATTGATCTTTTTAATTATTTTCTTCAATTCTATTTCACTTATTTATGCACTGATCTTTATGATTTCTTTCCCTCTACTAACTCTGGGTTTTTGTTTATTCTAACATCTTTATTGGAGTATAATTGCAACAATGGTGTGTTAGTTTCTGCTTTATAACAAAGTGAATCAGTTATACATATACATATGTTCCCATATCTCTTCCCTCTTGTGTCTCGCTCCCTCCCACCCTCCCTATCCCACCCCTCGAGGTGGTCACAAACCACCTAGCTGATCTCCCTGTGCTATGCAGCTACTTCCCACTAGCTATCTGTTTTACGTTTGGTAGTGTATATATGTCCATGACACTCTCTCACTTTGTCACAGCTTACCCTTCCCTCTCCCCATATCCTCAAGTCTATGCTCTAGTAGGTCTGTGTCTTTATTCCCGTCTTACCCCTGGTACTTCATGATCTTTTTTTTCTCCTTAGATTCCATATATATGTGTTAGCATACGGTATTTCTTTTTCTCCTTCTGACTTACTTCACTCTGTATGACAGACTCTAGGTCTATCCACCTCACTACAAAAAACTCAATTTCGTGTCTTTTAATGACTGAGTAATATTCCATTGTATATATGTGCCACATCTTCTATACCCATTCATCCGTTCATGGACACTTAGGTTGCTTCCATGTCCTGGCTTTTTAAATAGAGATGCCATGAACATTTTGGTACATGACTCTTTTTTTCTTTTTACATCTTTATTGGAGTATAATTGCTTTACAGTGGTCTGTTAGTTGCTGCTTTATAACAAAGTGAATCAGTTATACATATACATATGTTCCCATATCTCTTCCCTCTTGCGTCTCCCTCCCTCCCACCCTCCCTATCCCACCGCTCTAGGTAGTCACATTGCACTAAGCTGATCTCCATGTGCTATGCGGCTGCTTCCAACTAGCTATCTATTTTATGTTTGGTAGTGTATATATGTCCATGCCTTTCCCTCGCTTAGTCACAGCTTACCCCTCTCCCTCCCCATATCCTCAAGTCCATTCTCTACTAGGTCAGTGTCGTTATTCCTGTCTTACCCCTAGGTACTTCATGACATTTTTTTTCTTAAATTCCATTATATGTGTTAGAATACAGTATTTGCCTTTCTCTTACTGACTTACTTCAGCCTGTATGACAGAGTCTAGGTCCATCCACCTCATTACAAACAGCTCAATTTCGTTTTTTTTTATGGCTCAGTAATATTCCATTGTATATATGTGCCACATATTCTTTATCCATTCATCCGAAGATGGACCATTAGGTTGTTTCCATCTCCAGGCTATTGTAAACAGAGCTGCAATGAATATTTTGGTACATGACTCTTTTTGAATTATGGTTTTCTCAGGGTATACGCCCAGTAATGGGATTGCTGGGTCATACGGTAGTTCTATTTGTAGTTTTTTAAGGAACCTCCATACTGTTCTCCATAGTGTCTGTATCAATTTACATTCCCACCAACAGTGCAAGAGTGTTCCCTTTTCTCCACACCCTCTCCAGCATTTATTGTTTCTAGATTTTTTGATGATGGCCATTCTGACCGGTGTGAGATGATATCTCATTGTAGTTTTGATTTGCATTTCTCTAATGATTAATAGAGTCGAGCATTCTTTCATGTGTTTATTGTCAATCTGTATATCTTCTTTGGAGAAATGTCTATTTAGGTCTTCTGCCCATTTTTGGATTGGGTTTTTTTTTTTTTTTTTTTTTTTTTTTTTTTTTTTTTTTTTGCTATACAGGAGGGTCTTTATTAGTTACATATTCTATATACAGTACTATGTATATGTCAATCCCAGTCTCCCAATTTATCCCTCCTCTCCTCCTTCCCCCCAACGGGTTGTTTGTTTTTTTCTTATTGAGCTGCATGAGCTGCTTATAAATATTGGAGATTAATCCTTTGTCAGTTGCTTCATTTGCAAATATTTTCTCCCATTCTGAGTGTTCTCTTTTGGTCTTGTTTATGGTTTCCTTTGCTGTGCAAAAGCTTTGAAGTTTCATTAGGTCTGATTTGTTTATGTTTGTTTTTATTTCCATTTCTCTAGGAGGTGGGTCAAAAAGGATCTTGCTGTGATTTATGTCATAGAGTGTTCTGCCTATGTTTTCCTCTAAGAGTTTGATACTGTCTGGCCTTAGATTTAGGTCTCTAATCCATTTTGAGGTTTTTTTGTGTATGGTGTTAGGGAGTGTTCTAATCTCATACTTTCACATGTACCTATCCAATTTTCCCAGCACCAGTTATTGAAGAGGCTGTCTTTTCTCCACTGTATATTCCTGCCTCCTTTATCAAAGATAAGGTCACCATATGTGTGTGGGTTTATCTCTGGACTTTCTATCCTGTTCCATTGATCTATATTCCTGTTTTTGTGCCAGTACCATACTGTCTTGATTACTGTAGCTTTGTAGTATAGTCTGAAGTCAGTGAGCCTGATTCCTCCAGCTCCCATTTTCGTTCTCAAGATTGCTTTGGCTATTCGGGGTCTTTTGTGTTTCCATACAAATTGTGAAATTTTTTGTTCCAGTTCTGTGAAAAATGCCAGTGGTAGTTTGATATGGATTGCATTGAATCTGTAGATTGCTTTGGGTAATAGAGTCATTTTCACAATGTTGATTCTTCCAATCCAGGAACATGGTATATCTCTCCATCTATTTGTATCATCTTTAGTTTCTTTCACCAATGTCTTATAATTTTCTGCATACACGTCTTTTGTCTCCTTAGGTAGGTTTATACCTAGATATTTTATTCTTTTTGTTGCAGTGGTAAATGGGAGTGTTTTCTTAATTTCACTTTCAGATTTTTCATCATTAGGGTATAGGAATGCCGGAGATTTCTGCACAGTAATTGTGTGTCCTGCTTCTTTACCTAATTCATTGATTAGCTCTAGTAGTTTTCTGGTAGCATCTTTAGGATTTTCTAAGTATAGTATCATGCCATCTGCCAGCAGTGACAGATTTACTTCTTCTTTTACAGATTTGGATTCCTTTTATTTCTTTTTCTCCTCTGATTGCTGTGGCTAAAACTTCCAAAACTATGTTGAATAAGAGTGGTGAGAGTGGGCAACCTTGTCTTGTTCCTGATCTTAATGGAAATGTTTTCAGTTTTTACCATTGAGGATGACATTGGCTGTGGGTTTGTGATATATGGCCTTTATTATGTTGAGGAAAGTTCCCTTTATGCCTACTTTCTGCAGGGTTTTTATCATTAAAGGGTGTTGAATTTTGTCAATAGCTCTCTCTGCATCTATTGGGATGATCATATGCTTTTTCTCCTTCAATTTGTTAATATGGTATATCATGTTGATTGATTTGCATATATTGAAGAATCCTTGCATTCCTGGAGTAAACCCCACTTGAGCGAGAGAGGGGGAATATGGCAGAAAAGTGAGACGCGGAGATCACCTTGCTCCACACACATACATCAGAAATACATCTACACGTGGAACAACTCCTATAGAACACCCACTGAATGCTGGCAGAAGACCTCCAACTTCCCATAAGGCAAGAAACTCCCCACGTACCTGGATAGCGCAAAAGAAAAAAGAATAAACAGAGACAAAAGAATAGGGATGGAACCTGCACCGGTAGGAGGGAGCCGTGAAGGAGAGCACAGCATACTATGAAGCCCCTTCGCAGTGGAGACTACAAGTGGCGGGGAGGGGACGCTTCGGAGCCGTGTAGGAGAGCACAGCAACACAGGTGTGGATGGCAAAGTGGAGAGATTCCCACACATAGGATTGGTGCCAACCAGCACTCACCAGCCCGAGAGGCTTGTCTGCTCACCAGCCAGGGCGGGCAAAGGCTGGGAGCTGAGACTTGGGCTTCGGTCGGATCGCAGGTAGAGGACTGGAGTTGGTGGCATGAGCACAGCCTGAAGGGGTTAGTGCGCCATGGCTAGCCAGGAGGGAGCCTGGGAAAAGGTCTGGAGCTGCCAAAGATGCAAGAGACTTTTACTACCCTCTTTGTTTCCTGGTGCGCAAGGAGAGAGGATTAAGAGCACTGCTTTAAGATGGGCATGAGCCGCGGCTATCAGTGTGGACCAGAGACATGGGCATGACACGCTAAGGCTGCTGCTTCCACCAACAAGAAACCTGTGTGCGAGCACAGGTCACTATCCACATCTCCCTTCCGTGGCACCTGTGCAGCCCACCACTGCCAGGTTCCCGAGATGCAGGCACAACTTCCCCGGGAGACCACAAGGCGTGCCTCAGGCAGCAGCAACAACCTGCCGGCATCTGCAGCCGCAGGCTTGCCCTGCATCCGTCCCCCACCCTCCCCCTAACTGAGTGAGCCAGAGCTCCAAATCAGCTGCTCCTTTAACCCCGTCCTCTCTGAGCAAAGAACAGACGCCCTCAGGCAACCTACACGCAGAGGCAGAGCCAAATCCAAAGCTGGAACCAAGGAGCATGGGAAAAAAGAAGTGTAAGGGAAATCTCTCCCAGCAGCCTCAGGAGCAGCAGATTAAATCTCCACAATCAACTTGATGTGCCCTGCATCTGTGGAATACCTGAATAGACAACGAATCATCCCAAATTGAGGTGGTGTACTTTGAGAGCTACATTTATTATTTTTTCTCTTTTTCCTCTTTTGGTGAGTGTGTATGCTTCTGTATGAGATTTTGTCTGTATAGCTTTTCTTTCACCATTTCTCCTATGGTTCTGTCCATACATTTTTTTTCTTGTTTTTAAAAAAATTTTTTTAGTATTTTTTAATTTTTATTTTGATAACGTTATTTTATTTTACTTTATTATATTTTATCCTCTTTCTTTCTTTCTTTCACTCTACTTTTTTCTCCCTTTTATTCTGAGCCTTGTGGATGAAAGGCTGTTGGTGCTGCGGCCAGGAGTCAGTGCCATCCCTCTGACGTGGGAGAGCCAACTTCACGACATTGGTCCACAATCGACCTCCCAGCTCCACGTAATATTAAATGGTGAAACTCTCCCAGAGATCTCCATGTCAACACCAAGACCCAGCTTCACTCAACGACCAGCAAGCTACAGTGCTGGACACCCTATGCCAAACAACTAGCAAGACAGTAACACAACCCCACCCATTAGCAGAGAGTCTACCCAAAATCATAATAAGGCCACAGACACCCCAAAACACACCACCAGACGTGGACATGCTCACCAGAAAGCCAAGTTCTAGCCTCATCCACCAGAACACAGCCACTAGTCCCCTCCACCAGGAAACCGACACAACCCACTGACCCAATTTTAGCCACTAGGGACATACACCGAAAACAACGGGAACTATGAACCTGCAGCCTGCTACAAGGAGACCCCAAACACAGTAAGATAAGTAAAATGAGAAGACAGAAACACACAAAACAAATGAAGGAGCAAGAAAAAAACCTACCAGTCCTAACAAATGAAAAGGAAATACACAGTCTACCTGAAAAATAATTCAGAATAATGATAGTAAAGATGATTCAAAATCTTGGAAATAGAATAGACAAAATGCAAGAAACATTTAACAAGGTCCGAGAAGAACTAAAGATGAAACAAGCAACAATAAACAACACAATAAATGAAATTAAAAATACTGTAAATGGGAACGAGGGGAAGATGGCAGAAGAGTATGACTCGGGGATCACCCTCCTCCCCACGGATACACCAGAAATACATCTACACGTGAAGCAACTCCTACAGACCACATAGTGAATGCTGGCAGAAGACCTCAGACCTCCCAAAAGGCAAGAAAGTCCCCATGTACCTGGATAGGGCAAAAGAAAAAGGAATAAACAGAGACAAAAGGATAGGGATGGGACCTGCACCAGTGGGAGGGAGCTGTGAAAGAGGAAAGGTTTCCACACACTAGGAAGCCCCTTCACAGACGGAGACTGCGGGTGGCAGAGAGGAAAAGTTTTGGAGCCATGGAGGAGAGCACAGCAACAGGGGTGCGGATGGCAAAGAGGAGAGATTCCCTCACAGAGGATCAGGGCTGACCGGCACTCACCAGGCAGAGAGGCCTGTCTGCTCACCTGCCGGGGTGGGCAGGACTGGGACTTGAGGCTTGGGCTTCGGTCGGAGTACAGGGAGAGGACTGGGGTGGGCAGCGTGAACACAGTCTGAAGGGGGTTAGTGCACCACAGCTAGCCGGGAGGGAGTCTGAGAAAAAGTCTGGCCCTGCCGAAGAGGCAAGAGGCTTCTTCTTCCCTCTTTGTTTCCTGGTGCACGAGGATAGGGGATTAAGATCACTGCTAAAAGGAGCTCCAGAGACAGGCGCGAGCAGCAGCTAAACGTGCGGACCCCAGAAAGGGGCATGAGACGCTAGGGCTGCTGCTGCTGCCACCAAGAAGCCTGTGTGTGAACACAGGTCACTATCCACACCCCCCTTCCGGGAAGCCTGTGCAGCCCGCCACTGCCAGGGTCCCGGGATCCAGGGACAAACCTCCCCGAGAGAACGCACGGTGTGCCTCAGGCTTGTGCAACGTCACGCCGGCCTCTGCCGCCGATGGCTCGCCCTGCACTCCATACCTTCCCTACCCCCGACCTGAGTGAGCAAGAGTCCGCGAAGCAGCTGCTCCTTTACCCCATCCTGTCTGAGCAAAGAACAGACGCCCTCCAGAGACTTACATGCAGAGGCAGGGCCAAATCCAAAGCTGAGCCCCAGCAGCTGTGAGAACAAAGAAGAGAAAGGGAAATCACTCCCAGCAGCATCAGAAGCAGCGGATTAAAGCTCCACAATCAACTTGATGTTTCCTGCATCTGTACAATACATGAATAGACAACAAATTGAGGAGGTGGACATTTTTTTTTTGTTTTTTTTTTTTTCCTTTGAGAAAAAAAAATTTTCTTAATAATTATTTTTATTTTAATTATTTTATTTTACTTTATATTTATTTTACTTTATCTTTTTTCTTTCCTTCGTTAACTCCTTCCTTCCTTCCATCCTTCCTCCCTCTCTTCCTCCCTCCCTCCTTTCTTTCTTTATTTCTTCCTTTCGTTCATTCTTTCTTTCTACTTATTTTCCCTTTTACTCTGAGCCGTATGGATGAAAGGCTCTTGGTACTGCAGCCAGCAGTCAGTGCTTTGCCTCTGAGGTGGGAGAGCAACTTCAGGACACTGAAGTTCAGGGTCCACAAGAGCCCTCCCAGCTCCACATAATATCAAACAGCGAAACTCTCCCAGAATTCTCCATCTCAACACCAGCACCCAGCTTCACTCAATGACCAGCAAGCTACAGTGCTGGACACCATATGCCAAACACCTAGAAAGACAGGAACACAACCTCACCCATTAACAGAGAGGCTGCCTAAAATCATAATAAGTCCACAGACAACCCAAAACACACCATCAGACGTGGACCTGCCCACGAGAAACACAAGATCCAACCTCATCCACAAGAACACAGGCACTAGTCCACTCCACAAGGAAACCTACACAACTCACTGAACCAACTTCAGCCACCAGAGACAGACACCAAAAACAAGGGGAGCTATGAATCTGCAGCCTGAAAAAGGGAGACCCCAAACACAGTAAGATAAGCAAAATGAGAAGACAAAAAAACACACAGCACATGAAGGAGCAAGATAAAAACTCAGCAGACCTAATAAATGAAGAGGAAATAGGCAGTCTACCTGAAAAAGAATTCAGAATAATGATAGTAAAGATGATACAAAATCTTCGAAAGAGAATAGACAAAATGCAAGAAACATTTAACAAGGACCTAGAAGAACTAAACATGAAACAAGCAACGATGAACAACACAATAAATGAAATTAAAAATACTCTAGATGGGATCAGTAGCAGAATAACTGAAGCAGAAGAACGGATAAGTGACCTGGAAGATAAAATAGTGGAAATAACTACTGAAGAGCAGAATAAAGAAAAAAGAATGAAAAGAACTGAAGACAGTCTCAGAGACCTCTGGGACCACATTTAAATGCAACAACATTCGAATTATTGAAGTTCCAGAAGAAGAAGGGAAAAAAAAAAGGGACTGAGCAAATATTTGAAGAGATTATAGTTGAAAACTTCCCTAACATGGGAAAGGAAATAGTTATTCAAGTCCAGGAAGCACAGAGAATCCCATACAGGATAAATCCAAGGACAAATATACCATGACACATATTAATCACACTGTCACAAAAAAAAAAAATTTAACATCTCTATTGGAGTATAATTACTTTACAATGGTGTGTTAGTTTCTGTTTTATAACAAAGTCAATCAGTTATACATATACATATGTTCCCATATCTCTCCCTGTTGCATCTCCCTCCCTCCCACCCTCCCTATCCCACCCCTCCAGGCAGTCACAAAGCACAGAGCTGATCTCCCTGTGATATACGGCTGCTTCCCACTAGCTATCTACCTTACGTTTGGTAGTGTATATACGTCCATGCCTCTCTCTCGCTTTGTCACAGCTTACCCTTCCCCCTCCCCATATCCAAAAGTCCATTCTCTAGTAGGTCTGTGTCTTTATTCCTGTCTTACCCTTAGGTTCTTCATGACATTTTTTTCTTAAATTCCATATATATGTTTTTTTTTAACATCTTTATTGGGGTATAATTGCTTTACAATGGTGTGTTAGTTTCTGCTTTATAACAAAGTGAATCAGTCATACATAAACATATGTTCCCATATGTCTTCCCTCTTGCGTCTCCCTCCCTCCCACCCTCCCTATCCCACCCCTCCAGGCTGTCACAAAGCACCGAGCCAATATCCCTGTGCCATGCGGCTGCTTCCCACTAGCTATCTACCTTACTACGTTTGTTAGTGTGTATATGCCCATGACTCTCTCTCGCCCTGTCACAGCTCACCCTTCCCCCTCCCCATAACCTCAAGTCCGTTCTCTAGTAGGTCTGCATCTTTATTCCTGCTTTACCCCTAGGTTCTTCATGACCTTTTTTTTTTCTTAAACTCCATATATATGTGTTAGCATACGGTATTTATCTTTCTCTTTCTTACGTACGTCACTCTGTATGACAGACTCTAGGTCTATCCACCTCATTACAAATAGCTCAATTTCGTTTCTTTTTATGGCTGAGTAATATTCCATTGTATATATGTGCCACACCTTCTTTATCCATTCATCCGATGATGGACACTTAGGTTGTTTCCATCTCTGGGCTATTGTAAATAGAGCTGCAATGAACATTTTGGTACATGATTCTTTTTCAATTATGCTTTTCTCAGGGTATATGCCCAGTAGTGGGATTGCTGGGTCATTTGTAGTTCTATTTGTAGTTTTTTAAGTAATCTCCACAGTGGCTGTATCAATTTACATTCCCACCGACAGTGCAATTTTTCTCCACAGCCTCTGCAGCATTTATTGTTTCTAGAGTTTTTGATGATGGCCATTCTGACTGGTGTGAGATGATATCTCATTGTAGTTTTGATTTGCATTTCTTTAATGATTAATAGAGTCGAGCATTCTTTCATGTGCCTGTTGGCAGTCTGGATATCTTCTTTGGAGGAATGTGTATTTAGGTCTTCTGCCCATTTTGGATTGGGTTGTTTGATTTTTGATATTGAGCTGCATGAGCTGATTATAAATTTTGGTGATTAATCCTTTGTCAGTTGCTTCATTTGCAAATATTTTCTCCCATTCTGAGGGTTGTCTTTTGGCCTTGCTTATGGTTTCCTTTGCTGTGCAAAAGCTTTGAAGTTTCATTAAGTCCCACTTCTTTATTTTGTTTTTATTTCCATTTCTCTAGGATGTGGGTCAAAAGAACCTTGCTGTGATTTATGTCATACAGTGTTCTGCCTATGATTTCCTCTAAGAATTTGATAGTTTCCGGCCTTATATTTAGGTCTTTAATCCACTGTGAGCTTATTTTGTGTATGGTGTTAGGGAGTGTTCTAATCTCATACTCCTACATGTACCTGTCAGTTTGCCCAGAACCATTTATTGAAGAGGCTGTCCTTTCTCGACTGTACATTCCTGTCTACTTTATCAAAGATAAGGTGACCTTATGTGCCTGGATTTATCTCTGGGCCTTCTATCCTGTTCCATTGATCTATCTTTCTGTTTGTGTGCCAGTACCATACTGTCTTGATTACTGTAGCTTTGTAGTATAGTCTGAAGTCAGGGAGCCTGATTCCTCCAGATCCGTTTTTTCATTCTCAAGATTGCTTTGGCTATTCGGGGTCTTTGTGTTTCCATGCATATTGTCAAATTTTTGTTCTACTTCTGTGAAAACTACCAGTGGTAATTTGCTAGGGATACATTGAATCTGTAGATTGCTTTGGGTAATAGAGTTATTTTCACATTGTTGATTCTTCCAATCCAAGAACATGGTATATCTCTCCATCTATTTCTACCATCTTTAATTTCTTTCATCAGTCTCTTATAATTTTCTGCATACAGGTCTTTTGTCCCCTTAGGTAGGTTTATTCCTAGATATTGTATTCTTTTTGTTGCAATGGGAAATGGGAATGTTTTCTTGATTTCACTCCAGATTTTTCATCATTAGTGTATAGGAATGCCATAGATTTCTGTGCATTAATTTGTATCCTGCTTGTTTATCAAATTCATTGATTAGCTCTAGTAGTTTTCTGGTAGCATCTTTAGGATTCTCTATGTATAATATCATGTCATCTGCCAACAGTGACAGCTTCTTCTTTTCTGATTTGGATTCATTTCATTTTCCATTGCTTTTCTGATTGCTGTGGCTAAAACTTCCAAAACTATATTGAATAAGAGTGGTGAGAGTGGGCAAACTTGTCTTGTTCCTGATCTTAGTGGAAATGCTTTCAGGTTTTCACCATTGGGTACAATGTTGGCTGTGCATTTGTCATATATGGCCTTTATTATGTTGAGGAAAGTTCCCTCTATGTCTATTTTCTGCAGGGTTTTATCATTAATGGGTGTTGAATTTTGTTGAAATCTTTCTCTGCATCTATTGAGATGATCATATGTTTCTTCTCCTTCAATTTGCTAATATGGTTTATCACACTGATTGTTTTGCGTATATTGAGGAATCCTTGCATTCCTAGAATAAACCGGACTTGCTCATGGTGTATGATCCTTTTAATGTGCTGTTCGAATCTGTTTGTTAGTATTTTGTGAGGATTTTTACATCTATGTTCATCAGTGATATTGGCCTATAGTTTTCTTTCTTTGTGACATCCTTGTCTGTTTTTGGTATCAAGGTGATGTTGGCCTCGTAGAATGAGTTTGGGAGTGTTCCTCCGTCTGCTATATTTTGGAAGAGTTGAGAAGGATAGGTGTTAGCTCTTCTCTAAATGTTTGATAGAATTTGCCTGTGAAGCCTTCTGGTCCTGGGCTTTTCTCTGTTGGAAGAGTTTTAATCACAGTTTCAATTTCAGTGCATTTGATTGGTCTGTTCATATTTTCTATTTCTTCCTGATTAAGTCTTTGCAGGTTGTGCTTTTTTAAGAATTTGTCCATTTCTTCCAGGTTGTGCATTTTATTCACATAGAGTTGCTTGTAGTAATCTCTCATGATCTTTTGTATTTCTGCAGTGTCACTTGTTACTTCTCCTTTTGCATTTCTAATTCTATTGATTTGAGTCTTCTCCCTTTTTTCTTGATGAGTCCGCCTAATGGTATATCAATTTTCTTTCTCCTCTCAAGGATAGCAACTTTTAGTTTTATTTATCTTTTCTATCCTTTCCTTCATTTCTTTTTCATTTATTTCTGATCTGATTTCTATGATTTCTTTCCTTCTGCTAACCTTAGTTTTTTTTCATTCTTCATTCTCTAATTGCTTTAGGTGCAAGCTTAGGTTGTTTCTTCCAGATATTTCTGTTTCTTAAGGTAGGATGTATTGCTATAAACTTCCCTCTTAAAATTGCTTTTGGTGCATTCCATAGATTTTGGGTCGTCTTGTCCCATTGTCATTTTTTCTAGGTACTTTTTGATTTCCTCTTTTATTTCTCAGTGATCAGCTCGTTATTAAGTAGTGTACAGTTAACCTCCCATGTGTTTGTTATTTTTTACAGATCTTCTCCTATAATTGATATCTAGTCTCATTGCGTTGTGGTTGGAAAAGATACTTCAATTTCAATTTTTCTTAAATTAACCAAGGCTTGACTTGTGACCCAAGATATCAATCCTGGAGAATTTTCCCATGAGCAGTTGAGAAAAATGTGTATTCTGTTGTTTCTGGATGGAATGTCCTATAAATATCAATTAAGTCCATCTTGTTTAATGTATCACTAAACCTTGTGTTTTCCTTATTTATTTTCGTTTTGGATGATCTGTCCATGGTGAAAGTGGGGTGTTAAAGTCCCTACTATGTAGGGTTACTGTCGATTGCCCCTTTTATGGCTGTTTAGTATTTGCCTTATGTATTGAGGTGCTCCTATGTTGGGTGCATAAATATTTACAATTGTATATCTTCTTCTTGGATCGATCCCTTGATCATTATGTAGTGTCCTTCTTTGTCTCTTCTAATAGTCTTTATTTTAAAGGCTGTTTTGTCTGATAGAGAATCCTACTCCAGCTTTCTTTTGGTTCCATTTGCATGGAATATGTTTTCACATCCCCTTACTTTCAGTCTGTATGTGTCTCTAGTTCTGAAATCCATCTCTTGTAGACAGCAAATATATGGGTCTTGCTCTATATCCATTCAGCCAATCTGTGTCTTCTTGGTGGGAGCATTTAGTCCATTTACATTTAAGGTAAATATGTATGCTCCTATTCCCATTTTTCCTAATTGTTTTGGGTCGTTATTGTAAGTCTTTTCCTTCTTTTGTGCTTCTTGCCTAGAGAAGTTCCTTTAGCAGTTGGTTGTAAAGCTGGCTTTGGTGGTGATGAACTGTCTCAGCTTTTGCTTGTCTGTAAAGGTTTTAATTTCTCCATCAAATCTAAATGAGATCCTTGCTGGGTAGAGTAATCTTGGTTGCAGGTTTTTCTCCTTCATCACTCTAAATATGTCCTGCCAGTCCTTCTGGCTTGCAGAGTTTCTGCTGAAGGATCAGCTGTAACATTATGGGGATTCCCTTGTGTGTATTTTGTTTTACCTTGCTGCTTTTAATATGTTTTCTTTGTATTTAAATTTTGACAGTTTGATTAATATGTGTCTTGCGTATTTTCTCCTTGTATTTATCCGTATGGGACTCTCTGTGCTTCCTTGACTGATTAACTACTTCCTTTCCCATATGAGGGAAGTTTTCAACTGTAATCTATTCCAATATCTTCTCAGTCCCTTTGTTTTCCTCTTCTTCTTCTGGAACCCTATAATTAGAATGTTGGTGCGTTTAATGTTGTCCCAGAAGTCTCTGAGACTGTCCTCAGTTCTTTTCATTCTTTTTTCTTTATTCTGCTCTGCAGTAGTTATTACCACTATTTTATATTCCGGGTCACTTATCCATTCTTCTGCCTCAGTTTTTGCTATTGATCCCATCTAGAGTATTTTTAATTCATATTGTGTTGTTCATCGTTGTTTGTTTCATCTTTAGTTCTTCTAGGTCCTGTTAAATGTCTTGCATTTTGTCCATTCTATTTCCAAGATTTGGATCATCTTGACTATCATTATTCTGAATTCTTTTTCAGGTAGACTGCCTATTTCCTCTTCATTGTTAGTCTGGGTGGGTTTTTATCTTGCTTCTTCATCTGCTGTGTTTTTTTTTTTTTTGTCTTCTCTCATTTTGCTTATCTTACTGTGTTTGGGGTCTCTCCTTTTTGCAGGCTGCAGGCTCATAGTTCCCATTGATTTTGTTGTCTGTCCCAGTGGCTAGTGTTGGTTCAGTGGGTTGTGTAGGCTTCATGGGGAGGATACTAGTGCCTGTGTTCTTGTGGATGATGCTGCTTTGTCTTTCTGGTGGGCAGGTCCACATCTTCTGTATGTTTTGGGGGTGTGTGTGGACTTATTAAGATTTTAGGCAGCCTCTCTTGCTAATGGGGGGGGTGTTGTTCCTCTCTTGGTAGTTCGTTTGGCATAGGATGTCCAGCACTGTAGGTTGCTCGTCGTTGATGTGAGCTGGGTGCTGGTGTTGTGATGGAGATTCTCTGGGGAGATTTTTGCCATCTGATATTATGTTGCACTGGGAGGTCTTTTGGGACCCGTGTCCTGAAGATGGGTCTCCCATCTCAGAGCACAGCACTGACTCCTAGCTGCAGCACCAAGAGACTTTATCCACATGGCTCAGAAGAAAAGGGAGAGAACAAGTAGAAAACGAAAGAAAGGAAGGAAGAAAGAAAGAAGGAAGGAAGGAAGAGAGAGAGAAAGAAAAGACCAAAGCAAGAATGAAAGGAGGGAAGTGAGGATGGAGGAAGGAAGGAAAAGAAGGAAGCAGGGAAAGGAAAGGCAGGAAAAAGGAAAGAAAGAAAGAAGATAAAAGTAAAATAACATAAAGTAGATAAAATATAATAAAGTTATTAAAATAAAAAAAAATTATTAAGAAAAATTTAGAAAAAAAAACGGAAGGTTACAACCAGGGCAAATGGTGGAGGCAAGGCTATACAGCATAAATCTTGCTCTCAAGTCCACTCATCAATTTGTGATGATTCGTTTTCTATTCATGTATTCCACAGACATCAAGTTGATTGTGGCACTTTAATCCACTGCTTTGAGGCTGCTGGGGGAGATTTCCCTATCTGCTTCTTTGTGCTAACATGCCCAAGGGGCTCAGCTACGGATTTGGCCCGCCTCTGCATGTAGGGCACCGGCGGGCGTCTCTTCTTCGCTCAGACTTGGACAGAGTAAAGGAGACGCGATTCGGGGCCTCTGGCTCACTCAGGCTGGGGGAGGAGGGGCACGGAGTGCTGGGCGAGCCTGTGATGGCAGAGGACGCAAGACGTTGCCACCAGCCTGAGGCGGGACGTGCATTCTCCAGGAGAAAATTATCCATGGATCCTGGGACCCTGGCATGGTGGGTGGACAGACTACCGGGAAGGGGGGTGTACAGAAACCTGTGTGCACACACAGGCTTCTTGGTGGTGACAGCAGCAGCCTTAGCGGTCATGCTGTTCTCTGGTGTCTGCTGCTTTTAGTCGCGCCTGTGCAGTCTCTGGAGTTCTTTAAGCAGTGCTCTTAATCCCCTTCCTCTCTCACCAGGAAACAAAGAGGGAAGCAAGAGTCTTTTGCCTCTTCTGCAAGCTGCAGACCTTTCCGGACTCGCTCCGGCTAGCCATGGTGCACTAACACACTGCAGCTGTGTTCATCCCGCCAACCCCAATCTTCTCCCGCACTAAGCCCAAGCCTCAACCACAGGACCGCCCCACCCGTAGGGTGAGCAGACAAGCCTCTCGAGCTGGTTGATTGCTGTCGGCCTGATCCTCTCTGTGGGAATCTCTCCACTTTGCCCCCACACCCCTGTTGCTGTGCTCTCCTCCGCGGCTCCAAAGATTCCCCCTCCACCACCCGCAGTCTCCGCCCAGAAGGGGCTTCCTAGTGTGGGGAAACCTTTGCTCCTTCACAGCTCCATCCCACGGTGCAGTCCCGTCCTAGCCTTTTGTCTCGGTTTATTCTTTTTTCTTTTGCCCTACCAAAACAAGGTCTGTGGGGGGTTCTTGCTTTTGGTAGGTCTGAGATCTTATTGCCAGCGTTCAGTTATGTTCATGTAGGAGTTGTTCCACGTGTAGACTGTATTTTGGTGTATCTATGGGAAGAAAAGTGATCTCCACGTCTACTCTTCTGCATCTTTCCCGGAAGCCACCTAGCTGTTGGAAAATTAAATACAAAGGAAAAACATATTAAAAGCAGCAGGGGAAAAAACAGCAAATAAACACAAAAAGGGAATCCCCATTAAGATTAACAGCGGATCCTTCAGCAGAAACCCTGCAAGGCAGAAGGGAGTGGCAGGACATATTTAAAGTGATGAAGGAGGGAAAAACCTGCAACAAGGATACTTACCCAGCCAAGATCTCATTCAGATTTGATGGAGAAAATTAAAAAACTTTACAGACAAGCAAAAGCTGAGAGACTTCAGCACTATCAAACCCACCTTTACAACAAATGCCATTTGAACTTCTCTAGGCAAGAAACACAAGAGAAGGAGAAGACCTACAATAACAACAAAAAAAACAATTAAGAAAATGGGCATAGGAAACATAACATATCAATAATTACCTTAAATGTAAATGGACTAAATGTTCCCACCAAAAGCAACAGATGGCTGAATGGGATACAAAAGCAGACCATATATTGCTGTCTACAAGAGGCCCTCTTCAGACGTAGTAGAGACACATAGGAAATTCAAGTAAGGGGATGTGAAAACATATTCCATGCAAATGAAACCAAAAGAAAGCTGGAGTAGGAATTCTCATATGAGAAAAAAATAGACTTAAAATAAAGGATATTAGAAGAGACCAAAGAAGGACACTACATAAGATCAAGGATTGATCCAAGAAAAGGCATAACAATTGTAAAATATTATGAAACCCAACATAAGAGCACATCAATTACATAAGGCAAATACTAACAGCCATAAAAGGGGCAATCGACAGTACCCATACATAGTAGGGAATTTGAACATCCCACTTTCACCAATGGACAGATCATCCAAAATGAAAATAAATAAGGAAACACAAGCTTGAAATGATCCAGTAAACAAGATGACTTAATTGTTATTTATAGACATTCCATCCAAAGACAACAGAAATATCATTTTTCTCAACTGCTCATGGGACATTCTCCAGGGACAGATCATATCGTGGGTCACAAATCAAGCCTTGGTAAATTTAAGAAAATTGAAATTGTATCAAGTATCTTTTCTGACCAAAATGCTATGAGACTAGATATCAATTACAGGAAAAGAGTTGTAAAAAATACAAACACATGGAGGCTAAAACAATACACTTACTTAATAACGAAAGTGATCACTGAACAAATCAAACAGGAAATTTAAAAAACACCTAGAAACAAATGACAATGGAGACACGATGACCCAAACCTATAGGATGCAGCAAAAGCAGTTTAAGAGGGAAGTTTATAGCAATACAATCCTACCTTAAGAAACAGGAAATATCTGGAAGAAACAACCTAGCCTTGCACCTAAAGTAAATAGAGAAAGAAGAACAAAAAAAACCACAAGCTAGAAGAAGGAAAGAAATCATAAAACATCAGATCATAAATGAATGATAAAGAAATGAAGGAAACGACAGCAAAGATCAATTAAAACTAAAACCTGGTTCTTTGAGAGGATAAACGAAATTGATAAACCATTAGCCAGATTCATTAAAGGGAAAAAAAGGGAGAAGGGACTCAAATCAATAGAATTAGAAATGAAAAAGAAGTAACAACTGACACTGCAGAAGCACAAACGATCATGAGAGATTACTACAAGCAACTCTATGTGAGTAAAGTGCACAACCTAGAAGAAATGGACAAATTCTGAGAAAAGCACAACATGCAAGAAGTAATCAGGAAGAAATAGAAAATATGAACAGACCAATCACAAGCACGGAATTGAAAACTCTGATTAAAAATCTTCCAACAACAAAAGCCAGGACAGAGGCTTCACTGGCTACTTCTATCAAACATTTGGAAAACAGCTACCGTCTCAAAATCCGCCAAAATATAGCAAGAACCACCATCAACTGATAACAAAACCAGACAACGATGTCACATGGAAGGAATACTACAGGCCAATGTCATGATGAACATAGATGCAAAAATCCTCAACAAAATATTAGTAAACAGAATCCAACAGCACATTAAAGGAATCCTACACCCTGATATCAAGTGGGGTTTCTTCAGGAATGCAAGGCCTCTTCAATTGACACAAATCAAACAACCGTGATAACCATATTAACATATTGAAGGAGGAAAACCATATGATCATCTCAATAGATGCAGAGAAAGATTTGGACAAAAATTCAACACCCATTTATGATAAACACCCTGCAGAAAGTAGGCATAGAGGGAACTTTCCTCAACATAATAAAGGCCATATATGACAAACCCACAGCAACTATCCTCAATGGTGAAAACCTGAAAGCATTTCCACTAAGATCAGGAAAAAGACAAGGTAGCCCACTCTCACCACTCTAAGTCTACATAGTTTTGGAAGCTTTAGCCGCAGCAATCAGAGAAGAAAATAAAATAAAATGAATCCAAATTGGAAAGAAGAAGTAAAGCTGCACTGTTTGCAGAGACATGATACTATACATAGAGAATCCTAAAGATGCTACCAGAAAACTAATCAATGAATTTGGTAATGTAGCAGAATACAAAATAAAGCGCAGAAATCTTTGTCATACCTGTACATAAATGATGAGAAATCTGAAAGTAAAATCAAGAAAACACTCCTTTGCCATTACAACAAAAAGAAAAAATATCTAGGAATAAAACCTACCTAAGGAGACAAAAGGCCTGTATGCAGAAAATTATAAGCCACTGATGAAAGAAATTAAAGATGATACAAAGAGATGCAGAATATACCATGTTCTTGGATTGGAAGAATCAACACTGTGGAAAATGACTTACTACCCAAAGCAATCTACAGATCAATGCAATCCCTAGCAAACAACCACTGGCATTCACAGAATAGAACAAAAAATTTCACACTTGATATGGAAAAACAACAGACCCTAATAGCCAAAGCAATCTTGAGAACGAGAAACGGAGCTGGAGGAATCAGGCTCACTGACTTCAGACTATATACACAGCTACAGTAATCAAGAGAGTATGGTAATGGCACAAAAACAGAAAGATAGATCAAAGGAACAGGATAGAAAGCCCAGAGATAAACCTACACACATATGGTCACCTATCTTTGATAAGGAGTCAGGTAGGTAAGTGGACAAAGGACAGACTCTTCAATAAGTGGTGTTGGGAAAAAGTGGACAGGGACATGTTAAAAGTATTGAGATTAGATCACTCCATAACACCATACAGAAAAATAATGTCAAAGTGGATTTTAAAGACTAAACATAAGGCCAGAAACTATCAAACTCTTAACAAAAAACATAGGCAGAAATGCTCTCATTACATAAATCACAGCAAGATCCTTT
>NW_022983149.1:54590-123678 GCF_011762595.2 Tursiops truncatus
TTATCAAAGATAAGGTGACCTATGTGCCTGGATTATCTCTGGCCTTTTATCCTGTTCCATTGATCTATCTTTCTGTTTGTGTGCCAGTACCATACTGTCTTGATTTACTGTAGCTTTGAGTATAGTTCTGAAGTCAGGGAGCCTGATTCCTCCAGAATCCGTTTTCATTCTCAAGATTGCTTTGGCTATTCGGGGTCTTTTGTGTTTCCATGCATATTGGTCAAATTTTTGGTTCTATTCTGTGAAAAATACCAGTGGTAATTTGCTAGGGATTGACATTGAATCTGTAGATTGCTTTGGTAATAGAGTATTTCACATGTTGATTCTTCCAATCCAAGAACATGTATATCTCTCCATCTATTTCCTACCATCTTTAATTTCTTTCATCAGTCTCTTATAATTTTCTGCATACAGGTCTTTTTTCCCCTTAGGAGGTTTACTTCCTAGATATTGTATTCTTTTTGTTGCAATGGGAAATGGGAATGTTTTCTTGATTTCACTTTCAGATTTTTCCATCATTAGTGTATAGAATGCCATAGATTTCTGTTGCATTAATTTTGTGTATCCTGCCTGTTTATCAAATTAATTGATTTAGCTCTAGTAGTTTTCTGGTAGCATCTTTAGGATTCTCTATGTATAATCTCATGTCATCTGCCAACAGTGAAGATTCTTCTTTTCTGATTTGGATTCATTTCATTTCCATTGACTTTTCTGATTGCTGTGGCTAAAAACTTCAAAACTATATTGATAAGAGTGGTGAGAGTGGGCAACTTTGTCTTGTTTCCTGATCTTAGTGGAAATGCTTTCAGGTTTTCACCATTGCGTACAATGATTGGCTGTGGCATTGTCATATATGGCCTTTATTAGTGAGGAAAGTTCCCTCTATGTCTATTTTCTGCCAGGGTTTTTATTCATTAAATGGGTGTGAATTTTGTTGAAATCTTTCTCTGCATCTATTGAGATGATCATATGTTTCTTCTCCTTCAATTTGCTAATATGGTTTATCACACTGATTGTTGTTGCGTATATTGAGGAATCCTTGCATTCCTAGAATAAACCGGACTTGCTCATGGTGTATGATCCTTTTAATGTGCTGTTCGAATCTGTTTGTTAGTATTTGGTTGAGGATTTTACATCTATGTTCATCAGTGATATTGGCCTATAGTTTTCTTTCTTTGTGACATCCTTGTCTGTTTTTGGTATCAAGGTGATGTTGGCCTCGTAGAATGAGTTTGGGAGTGTTCCTCCGTCTGCTATATTTGGAAGAGTTTGAGGAAGGATAGGTGTTAGCTCTTCTCTAAATGTTTGATAGAATTTGCCTGTGAAGCCTTCTGGTCCTGGGCTTTTCTCTGTGGGAAGAGTTTTAATCACAGTTTCAATTTCAGTGCATTTGATTGGTCTGTTCATATTTTCTATTTCTTCCTGATTAAGTCTTTGCAGGTTGTGCTTTTTTAAGAATTTGTCCATTTCTTCCAGGTTGTGCATTTTATTCACATAGAGTTGCTTGTAGTAATCTCTCATGATCTTTTGTATTTCTGCAGTGGTCACTTGTTACTTCTCCTTTTGCATTTCTAATTCTATTGATTTGAGTCTTCTCCCTTTTTTCTTGATGAGTCCGCCTAATGGTATATCAATTTTCTTTCTCCTCTCAAGGAAGCAACTTTTAGTTTTATTTATCTTTTCTATCCTTTCCTTCATTTCTTTTTCATTTATTTCTGATCTGATTTTTATGATTTCTTTCCTTCTGCTAACCTAGTTTTTTTCATTCTTCATTCTCTAATTGCTTTAGGTGCAAGCTTAGGTTGTTTCTTCCAGATATTTCCTGTTTCTTAAGGTAGGATTGTATTGCTATAAACTTCCCTCTTAAAATTGCTTTTGGTGCATTCCATAGATTTTGGGTCGTCTTGTCTCCATTGTCATTTTTTTCTAGGTACTTTTTGATTTCCTCTTTTATTTCTTCAGTGATCAGCTCGTTATTAAGTAGTGTACAGTTTAACCTCCCATGTGTTTGTATTTTTTACAGATCTTCTCCTATAATTGATATCTAGTCTCATTGCGTTGTGGTTGGAAAAGATACTTCAATTTCAATTTTCTTAAATTAACCAAGGCTTGACTTGTGACCCAAGATATCAATCCTGGAGAATTTTCCATGAGCAGTTGAGAAAAATGTGTATTCTGTTGTTTCTGGATGGAATGTCCTATAAATATCAATTAAGTCCATCTTGTTTAATGTATCACTTAAACCTTGTGTTTCCTTATTTATTTTCGTTTTGGATGATCTGTCCATTGGTGAAAGTGGGGTGTTAAAGTCCCCTACTATGTATGGGTTACTGTCGATTGCCCCTTTTATGGCTGTTAGTATTTGCCTTATGTATTGAGGTGCTCCTATGTTGGGTGCATAAATATTTACAATTGTTATATCTTCTTCTTGGATCGATCCCTTGATCATTATGTAGTGTCCTTCTTTGTCTCTTCTAATAGTCTTTATTTTAAAGGCTGTTTGTCTGATAGAGAATTCCTACTCCAGCTTTCTTTTGGTTTCCATTTGCATGGAATATGTTTTCACATCCCCTTACTTTCAGTCTGTATGTGTCTCTAGTTCTGAAATCCATCTCTTGTAGACAGCAAATATATGGGTCTTGCTCTTATATCCATTCAGCCAATCTGTGTCTTTTGGTGGGAGCATTTAGTCCATTTACATTTAAGGTAAATATGTATGCTCCTATTCCCATTTTCCTAATTGTTTTGGGTTCGTTATTGTAAGTCTTTTCCTTCTTTTGTGCTTCTTGCCTAGAGAAGTTCCTTTAGCAGTTGTTGTAAAGCTGGTTTGGTGGTGATGAACTGTCTCAGCTTTTGCTTGTCTGTAAAGGTTTTAATTTCTCCATCAAATCTAAATGAGATCCTTGCTGGAGTAGAGTAATCTTGGTTGCAGGTTTTTCTCCTTCATCACTCTAAATATGTCCTGCCAGTCCCTTCTGGCTTGCAGAGTTTCTGCTGAAGGATCAGCTGTTAACATTATGGGGATTCCCTTGTGTGTTATTTTTGTTTTCCCTTGCTGCTTTTAATATGTTTTCTTTGTATTTAAATTTGACAGTTTGATTAATATGTGTCTTGGCGTATTTCTCCTTGTATTTATCCTGTATGGGACTCTCTGTGCTTCCTTGACTTGATTAACTACTTCCTTTCCCATATGAGGGAAGTTTTCAACTGTAATCTATTCCAATATCTTCTCAGTCCCTTTGTTTTCCTCTTCTTCTTCTGGAACCCCTATAATTAGAATGTTGGTGCGTTTAATGTTGTCCCAGAAGTCTCTGAGACTGTCCTCAGTTCTTTTCATTCTTTTTTCTTTATTCTGCTCTGCAGTAGTTATTACCACTATTTTATATTCCGGGTCACTTATCCATTCTTCTGCCTCAGTTATTTTGCTATTGATCCCATCTAGAGTATTTTTAATTTCATTTATTGTGTTGTTCATCGTTGTTTGTTTCATCTTTAGTTCTTCTAGGTCCTTGTTAAATGTTTCTTGCATTTTGTCCATTCTATTTCCAAGATTTTGTATCATCTTGACTATCATTATTCTGAATTCTTTTTCAGGTAGACTGCCTATTTCCTCTTCATTTGTTAGGTCTGGTGGGTTTTTATCTTGCTTCTTCATCTGCTGTGTTTTTTTTTTTTTGTCTTCTCATTTTGCTTATCTTACTGTGTTTGGGGTCTCCTTTTTGCAGGCTGCAGGCTCATAGTTCCCATTGATTTTGTTGTCTGTCCCCAGTGGCTAGTGTTGGTTCAGTGGGTTGTGTAGGCTTCATGGGGAGGATACTAGTGCCTGTGTTCTTGTGGATGATGCTGGCTCTTGTCTTTCTGGTGGGCAGGTCCACATCTTCTGTTATGTTTTGGGGTGTGTGTGGACTTATTAAGATTTTAGGCAGCCTCTCTGCTAATGGGTGGGGTTGTGTTCCTCTCTTGGTAGTTGTTTGGCATAGGATGTCCAGCACTGTAGGTTGCTCGTCGTTGAGTGAAGCTGGGTGCTGGTGTTGTGATGGAGATCTCTGGGAGATTTTTGCCATCTGATATTATGTTGCACTGGGAGGTCTTTTGTGGACCAGTGTCCTGAAGATGGGTCTCCCATCTCAGAGGCACAGCACTGACTCCTAGCTGCAGCACCAAGAGACTTTCATCCACATGGCTCAGAAGAAAAGGGAGAAAAAGTAGAAAAGAAAGAAAGGAAGGAAGAAAGAAAGGAAGGAAGGAAGGAAGAGAGAGAGAAAGAAAGAAAAAAGAAAGAATGAAAGGAGGGAGGGAGGGATGGAGGAAGGAAGGAAAGAAGGAAGCAGGGAAGGAAGGAAGGAAAAAGGAAAGAAAGAAAGAAGATAAAGTAAAATAACATAAAGTAAGATAAAATATAATAAAGTTATTAAAATAAAAAAATTATTAAGAAAAATTTAGAAAAAAAAAAACGGATGGTTACAACCCTAGGGCAAATGGTGGAGGCAAGGCTATACAGCATAAATCTTGCTCTCAAAGTCCACCTCATCAATTTGTGATGATTCGTTTCTATTCATGTATTCCACAGACATCAAGTTGATTGTGGCACTTTAATCCACTGCTTCTGAGGCTGCTGGGGGAGATTTCCCTATCTCTTCTTTGTTCTCACATGCCCCAGGGGCTCAGCTACGGATTTGGCCCCGCCTCTGCATGTAGGGCACCGGAGGGCGTCTCTTCTTCGCTCAGACTGGACAGAGTTAAAGGAGACGCTGATTCGGGGCCTCTGGCTCACTCAGGCTGGGGGAGGGAGGGGCACGGAGTGCTGGGCGAGCCTGTGATGGCAGAGGACGGCAAGACGTTGCACCAGCCTGAGGCGTGACGTGCATTCTCCAGGAGAAATTATCCCTGGATCCTGGGACCCTGGCAGTGGTGGGCTGGACAGACTACCCGGAAGGGGGGTGTACAGTAACCTGTGTTCACACACAGGCTTCTTGGTGGTGACAGCAGCAGCCTTAGCGTGTCATGCTGGTCTCTGGTGTCTGTGCTTTTAGTCGCGCCTTGTGCCCGTCTCTGGAGCTTCTTTAAGCAGTGCTCTTAATCCCCTCTCCTCTCTCACCAGGAAACAAAGAGGGAAGCAAAAGTCTTTTGCCTCTTCTGCAGCTGCAGACCTTTTCCCGGACTCGCTCCTGGCTAGCCATGGTGCACTAACCCCCTGCAGGCTGTGTTCATCCCGCCAACCCCAATCTTCTCCCGCACTAAGCCCAAGCCTCAACTCCCAGGCCCGCCCACCCCGTCGGGTGAGCAGACAAGCCTCTCGAGCTGGTGATGCTGGTCGGCCCTGATCCTCTCTGTGGGAATCTCTCCACTTTGCCCTCCACACCCTGTTGCTGTGCTCTCCTCCGCGGCTCCAAAGCATTCCCCCTCCACCACCCGCAGTCTCCGCCCATGAAGGGGCTTCCTAGTGTGTGGAAACCTTTGCTCCTTCACAGCTCCCTCCCACTGGTGCAGGTCCCGTCCCTATCCTTTTGTCTCTGTTTATTCTTTTTTCTTTGCCCTACCCAGGTATGTGGGGGGTTCTTGCCTTTTGGGAGGTCTGAGATCTTCTGCCAGCGTTCAGTAGGTGTTCTGTAGGAGTTGTTCCACGTGTAGATGTATTTTTGGTGTATCTATGGGGAGAAAAGTGATCTCCACGTCTTACTCTTCTGCCATCTTCCCGGAAGCCCCCTAGCTGTTGAAAATTAAATACAAAGAAAACATATTAAAAGCAGCAGGGGGAAAAACAGCAAATAAACACAAAAGGGAATCCCCATAAGATTAACAGCGGATCCTTCAGCAGAAACCCTGCAAGGCAGAAGGGAGTGGCAGGACATATTTAAAGTGATGAAGGAGAAAAACCTGCAACAAGGATTACTCTACCCAGCAAAGATCTCATTCAGATTTGATGGAGAAATTAAAAACTTTACAGACAAGCAAAAGCTGAGAGACTTCAGCACTATCAAACCACCTTTACAACAAATGCCATATGAACTTCTCTAGGCAAGAAAACACAAGAGAAGGAGAAGACCTACAATAACGAACAAAAAAACAATTAAGAAAATGGGAATAGGAACATACATATCAATAATTACCTTAAATGTAAATGGACTAAATGTTCCCACCAAAAAGCAACAGATTGGCTGAATGGATACAAAAAGCAGACCCATATATATGCTGTCTACAAGAGGCCCTCTTCAGACGTAGAGACACATAGGAAATTCAAGTAAGGGGATGTGAAAACATATTCCATGCAAATGGAAACCAAAAGAAAGCTGGAGTAGGAATTCTCATATGAGAAAAAATAGACTTTAAAATAAAGACTATTAGAAGAGACAAAGAAGGACACTACATAATGATCAAGGGATTGATCCAAGAAAAAGGCATAACAATTGTAAATATTTATGAACCCAACATAAGAGCACCTCAATACATAAGGCAAATACTAACAGCCATAAAAGGGGCAATCGACAGTAACCCATACATAGTAGGGAATTTTAACATCCCACTTTCACCAATGGACAGATCATCCAAAATGAAAATAAATAAGGAAACACAAGCTTGAAATGATCCAGTAAACAAGATAGACTTAATTGATATTTATATGACATTCCATCCAAAGACAACAGAAATATCATTTTTCTCAACTGCTCATGGGACATTCTCCAGGACAGATCATATCGTGGGTCACAAATCAAGCCTTGGTAAATTTAAGAAAATTGAAATTGTATCAAGTATCTTTTCTGACCAAAATGCTATGAGACTAGATATCAATTACAGGAAAAGATTTGTAAAAAATACAAACACATGGAGGCTAAACAATACACTACTTAATAACGAAGTGATCACTGAACAAATCAAACAGGAAATTTAAAAAACACCTAGAAACAAATGACAATGGAGACACGATGACCCAAACCTATAGGATGCAGCAAAAGCAGTTCTAAGAGGGAAGTTTATAGCAATACAATCCTACCTTAAGAAACAGGAAATATCTGGAAGAAACAACCTAGCCTTGCACCTAAAGTAAATAGAGAAAGAAGAACAAAAAAACCCCAAAGCTAGAAGAAGGAAAGAAATCATAAACATCAGATCATAAATGAATGATAAAGAAATGAAGGAAACGACAGCAAAGATCAATAAAACTAAAACCTGGTTCTTTGAGAGGATAAACAAAATTGATAAACCATTAGCCAGATTCATCAAGGAAAAAAGGGAGAAGACTCAAATCAATAGAATTAGAAATGAAAAAGAAGTAACAACTGACACTGCAGAAGCACAAAAGATCATGAGAGATTACTACAAGCAACTCTATGTGAGTAAAGTGCACAACCTAGAAGAAATGGACAAATTCTGAGAAAAGCACAACATGCCAAGACTTAATCAGGAAGAAATAGAAAATATGAACAGACCAATCACAAGCACTGAATTTGAAACTCTGATTAAAAATCTTCCAACAAACAAAAGCCCAGGACCAGAAGGCTTCACTGGCTACTTCTATCAAACATTTGGAAAACAGCTACCGTCTCAAACTCCGCCAAAATATAGCAAGACCACCATCAACTTGATAACAAAACCAGACAACGATGTCACATGGAAGGAATACTACAGGCCAATGTCACTGATGAACATAGATGCAAAAATCCTCAACAAAATATTAGTAAACAGAATCCAACAGCACATTAAAAGGATCCTACACCCTGATCAAGTGGGGTTTCTTCCAGGAATGCAAGGCCTCTTCAATTTACACAAATCAAACAACGTGATACACCATATTAACATATTGAAGGAGGAAAACCATATGATCATCTCAATAGATGCAGAGAAAGCTTTGGACAAAATTCAACACCCATTTATGATAAACACCCTGCAGAAAGTAGGCATAGAGGGAACTTTCCTCAACATAATAAAGGCCATATATGACAAACCCACAGCCAACATCATCCTCAATGGTGAAAACCTGAAAGCATTTCCACTAAGATCAGGAAAAAGACAAGGTAGCCCACTCTCACCACTCTAAGTCTACATAGTTTTGGAAGCTTTAGCCGCAGCAATCAGAGAAGAAAATAAAATAAAATGAATCCAAATTGGAAAAGAAGAAGTAAAGCTGTCACTGTTTGCAGATGACATGATACTATACATAGAGAATCCTAAAGATGCTACCAGAAAACTAATCAATGAATTTGGTAATGTAGCAGAATACAAAATTAAAGCGCAGAAATCTTTGTCATACCTGTACATAAATGATGAGAAATCTGAAAGTAAAATCAAGAAAACACTCCCATTTGCCATTACAACAAAAAGAATAAAATATCTAGGAATAAACCTACCTAAGGAGACAAAAGGCCTGTATGCAGAAAATTATAAGACACTGATGAAAGAAATTAAAGATGATACAAAGAGATGCAGAGATATACCATGTTCTTGGATTGGAAGAATCAACACTGTGAAAATGACTCTACTACCCAAAGCAATCTACAGATTCAATGCAATCCCTATCAAACAACCACTGGCATTTTTCACAGAAATAGAACAAAAAATTTCACACTTGATATGGAAAAACAACAGACCCTGAATAGCCAAAGCAATCTTGAGAACGAGAAACGGAGCTGGAGGAATCAGGCTCACTGACTTCAGACTATACTACACAGCTACAGTAATCAAGAGAGTATGGTACTGGCACAAAAACAGAAAGATAGATCAAAGGAACAGGATAGAAAGCCCAGAGATAAACCTACACACATATGGTCACCTTATCTTTGATAAGGAGTCAGGTAGGTACAGTGGACAAAGGACAGACTCTTCAATAAGTGGTGTTGGGAAAAGTGGACAGGGACATGTAAAAGTATGAGATTAGATCACTCCATAACACCATACAGAAAAATAATGTCAAAGTGGATTAAAGACCTAAACATAAGGCCAGAAACTATCAAACTCTTAGACAAAAACATAGGCAGAATGCTCTATTACATAAATCACAGCAAGATCCTTTTTGACCCACCTCCTAGAGAAATGGAAAAAAAAATTAAATTGAACAAATGGGACCTAACGAAACTTCAAAGCTTTTGCACAGCCAAGGAAACCATGAATAAGACCAAAGGCAACCATCAGAAAAGGAGAAAATATTTGCAAATGAAGCAACTGACAAAGGATTAATCTCCAAAATTCATAAGCAGCACATTCAGCTCAATAACAAAAAAAAAACAAACAACAAAATCCAAAAACGGGCAGAAGACCTAAATAGACATTTCTCCAAAGAAGATATACAGACTGCCAACAAAGACATGAAAGAATGCTCAAAATCATTAATCATTAGAGAAATGCAAATCCAAACTACAATAAGATGTCATCTCACACCAGTCAAAATGGCCATCATCAAAAAGTTTAGAAAAAATAAATGCTGGAGAGGGTGTGGAGAAAAGGTTCATTCTTGCACTGCTGGTGGGAATGTGAATTGGTAGAGACACTGTGGAGAACAGTATGGCTGTTCCTTAAAAAACTACAAATAGACCTACCATATGACCCAGCAATCCCACTACTGGGCGTATACCCTGAGAAAACCATAATTCAAAAAGAGTCATGTACCAAAATGTTGACACCTGCTCTATTTACAACAGCCCAGACATGGAAAAAACCTAAATGTCTATCATCGGAAGAATGGATAAAGAAGATGTGGTACATATATACAATGGATTATTAATCAGCCATAAAAAGAAACGAAATTGAGCTATTTGTAATGAGGTGGATAGACCTAGAGTCTGTCATACAGAGTGAAGTAAGTCAGAAAGAGAAAGATAAATACTGTACGCTAACACATATATATGGAATTTAAGAAAAAAATGTCATGAAGAAACTAGGGGTGAGACAGAAATAAAGACACAGACCTACTAGAGAAAGGATGTGAGGATATGGGGAGGGTGAAGTGTAAGCTGTGACAAAGCAAGAGAGAGGCATGGACATATATACACTAACAAACGTAAGGTAGACAGCTAGTGGGAAGTAGCCGCATAGCACCGGGAGATTAGCTTGTTCTTTGTGACCGCCTGGAGGGGTGGGATTTGGAGGGTGGGAGGGAGAGAGATGCAAGAGGGAAGAGATATGGGAACATATGTATATGTATAACTGATTTACTTTGTTATAAAGCAGAAACTAACACACCATTGTAAAGCAATTATCCTCCAATAAAGATGTAAGAAAAAAAAATCCTCAACACAATACTACCGAACAGAATCCAACAGCATATTAAAAGGATAATACACCATGACCAAGTGGGGTTTATTCCAGGAATTCGAGGATTCTTCAACATACTCAAATCAATGCAGAGAAAGCTTTCGACAAAATTCAACACCGATTTATGATAGAAACCCTGCGGAAAGTAGGTATAGAAGGAATTTTCCTCAACATAATAAAGGCCATATATGACAAAACAACAGCCAACATCATCCTCAATGGTGGAAAACTGAACGCATTTCCATAAGATCAGGAATAAGACAAGGTTGCAAACTCTCACCACTCTTATTGAACATAGTATTGGAAGTTTTAGCCACAGCCATTAGAGAAGAAAAGGAAATAAAAGGAATCCAAATTGGAAAAGAAGAAGTAAAGCTCTCGCTGTTTGCAGGTGACATGATACTATACATAGAGAATCCTAAAGATGTTATCAAAAAACTTCTAGAGCTAATCAGTGAATTTGGTAAAGTAGCAGGATACAAAATTAAGGCACAGAAATCTCTGGCATTCCTATACACTAATGATGAAAAATCTGAAAGTGAAATCAGAAAACACTCCCATTTACCATTGCAACAAAAAGAATAAAAAATCTAGGAATAAACCTACCTAAGGAGACAAAAGACCTGTATGCAGAAAATTATAAGACACTGATGAAAGAAATTAAAGATGAAACAAATAGATGGAGAGATATACCCTGTTGTTTGATAGGAAGAATCAACATTCGGAAAATAACTCTACTACCCAAAGCAATCTACAGATTCAATGCAATCCATATCAAACTACCACTGGCATTTTTCACAGAACTAGAACAAAAAATTTCACAATTTGTATGGAAACACAAAAGACCCTGAATAGCCAAAGCAATCTTGAGAACGATAAATGGAGCTGGAGGAATCAGGCTCCCAGACTTCAGATTATGCTACAAATCTACAATAATCAAGACAGTATGGTACTGGCACAAAAACAGAAAGATAGATCAATGGAACAGGATAGAAAGCCCAGAGATAAACCCATGCACATATGGTCACCTTATCTTTGATAAAGGAGGCAGGAATGTACAGTGGAGAAAGGACAGCCTCTTCCATAAATGGTGCTGGGAAAGCTGGACTGGTACATGTAAAAGTATGAGATTAGATCACTCCCTAACACCATACACAAAAATAAGCTCAAAATGGATTAAAGACCTAAATGTAAGGAGAGAAACTATCAAACTCTTAGAGGAAAACATAGGCAGAACACTCTATGACATAAATCACAGCAAGATCCTTTCTGACACCCCTTCTAGAGAAATGGAAATAAAAACAAAAATAAACAGATGGGACCTAATGAAACATAAATGCTTTTGCACAGCAAAGGAAACCATAAACCAGACCAAAAGACAACCCTCAGAATGGTAGAAAATATTTGCAAATGAAGCAACTGACAAAGGATTAATCTCCAAAATTTATAAGCAGCTCAGGCAGCTCAATATCAAAAAAACAAACAACCCAATCCAAAAATGGGCAGAAGACCCAAATAGACATTTTTCCAAAGAAGATATACAGACTGCCAACAAACACATGAAAGAATGCTCAACATCATTAATCATTAGAGAAATGCAAATCTAAACTACAATGAGATATCATCTCACACCAGTCAGAATGGCCATCATCAATACATCTAGAAACAATAAATGCTGCAGAGGGTGTGGAGAAAAGGGTACACTCTTGCACTGCTGGTTGGAATGTGAATTGGTACAGCCAGTATGGAGAACAGTATGGAGGTTCCTTAAGAAACTACAAATAGAATTACCATATGACCCAGCAATCCTGCTATTGGGCACATACCCTGAGAAAACCAAAATTCAAAAAGTGTCATGTACCAAAATGTTCATTGCAGCTCTATTTACAATAGCCCGGAGATGGAAACAACCTAAGTGTCCATTATCAGATGAATGGATAAAGAAGATGTGGCATATATATACAATGGAATATTACTGAGCCATAAAAAGAAACGAAATTGAGCTATTCGTAATGAGGTGGATAGACCTAGAGTTTGTCATACGGAGTGAAGTAAGTCAGAAAGAGAAAGACAAATACCATATACTAACACATATAAATGGAATATAAGAAAAATAATATCATGAAGAACCTAGGGGTAAGACAGGAATAACGGCACAGACCTACTAGAGAATGGACTTGAGGATATTGGGAGTGGGAATTGTAAGCTGTTACAAAGCGAGAGAGTGGCACGGACATATACACACTACCAAACGTAAAATAGATAGCTAGTGGGAAGCAGCCGTATAGCACAGGGAGATCAGCTCAGTGCTTTGTGACCACCTATAGCGGTGGGATAGGGAGGGTGGGCGGGAGGTAAATGCAAGAGGGAAGACATATGGGAACATATGTATATGTATAACTTATTCACTTTGTGATAAAGCAGAAACTAGCACACTATTGTAAAGCAATTATACTCCAATAAAGTTGTAAAAAAAAAAAGGGAAGCTGGTGTTGTTTGCATGTTTGTCTTATACAAGCATCTTACTGACACTTGTCCCTTCTAATAGGCTTTTTGTTTAATTTCATTCTTTTGGATTTTTAAAAGTTATGTAAGTATATTTTTTGCAAATAATAACCTTTCTCTTCTAACACCTGAGCAACAGTATCTGATAATGTATAAAAGCACATGTCCTGGCACCAGATCACTGAGATTCAAATCCTAGCTTTGCCACTTAGAAGCTTTGTAACTTTGAACAAGTTACTTAAACTCCATGCCTGTTTTCTCATCTCACATAATGAATTTAGTACAGTGTGTGGCACTATGTAAATGTTGGTGTTGTTGTTACTCATTGAATTTCTTATAATTTCTTGCCTTATTACATTGCCTAAAATCTCCAGGATGCTTGTAATATGTTTCCTTGTCTTATTTCTGTTTTTCGTAGAATTGCATTTAACACTGCATATGGTATTTGCTGCTGGTTTCCAATAAATACTATTTTTGTCATGTAAAATAAGTAGATATAGTTATAGGTCAACACATATGAACCCTATGGTAACCACAAATCAAAAACCTATGATAGATACAAAAAAACAAGTGAGAAAGGAACACAAGCATAACACTAAAGAAAATCATCAAACTACAGGGTAAGAAACTAAAAGAAGAAAAAACAGGGGAGAACTACGGAAACAACTGGAAAATATATAACAAAATGGCAATAAGTACATAACTATCAATAGTTATTTTAATTGTTAATGGACTAAATGCTCCAGTCAAGATACACACGTGGCTGATTAGATATAAAAACAAGACATCTATATGCTGCTTACAAAAGACTCACTTCAGAACTAAAGACATACACAGACTGAAAGTGAGGGGATGGAAAAAGATATTTCATACAAATGGAAATGACAAGGGTAGCAATACTCATATCAGACAAAATAGACTTTGAAACAAAGTCTATAACAAAAGACAAAGAAGGACACTATATAATGATAAAGGGGTCAGTAGAGGAAGAGGATATTACACTTGTTAACATATATGCACCCAATACAGGAGCACCTAAATATATAAAGCAAATATTAACAGAAATAAAAGGAGAAAATGACAAAAATGGAATAATAATAGGGAACTTTAACACCCACTTACATAAATGGAGAGGTGATCCAGATAAAAATGTCAATAAGGCCACAGTGGTCTTAAATGACACAGTAAACCAGTTTGACTTAACAGATATCTACAAGACATTCCACTCAAAAACACCACAATACACATTCTTTTCAAATGCACATGGAACATTCTCCAGGATAGATCATATGCTAGGCCACAATACAAGTCTCAACAAATGTAAGAAGACAGAAATTATATCAAGGATTTTTTCTGATCACACTGGTATGAAACTAGAAATCAATTACAGGAAGAAAAATGGGAAAAGCACAAACACGTGGAGACTAAACAACATACTACTAAAAACCAATGGGACAATGAAGAAATCATTGAGAACAATATAGCTGTTCTTTAAAAAAAATTAAAAATAGAACTACCATACAATCCAGCTATTCTTCTCCTGGATAGTTATCTGATGAAAAGAAAAACACTAATACCAAAAGGTATCTGCACCCCCATGTTAACTGCAACACTATTTATAATAGTGAAGATGTGGAAACAAAGTGCCCACTGACAGATGAATGGATAAAGAAAATGTTTTATTTATATACAATGGAATATGTTTTCACCCAACAAAAAGAAGGAAATTTTACCATTTTCAACAACATGGATGAAATTGGAGGGCATTCATTATGCTAAATGACATAATTCAGACTTACAAAAACATGAATTGTTTGATTTCACTTATACATGAAATCCACAAAAAATCAAACTCATAGACACAGAAAAGAGTTTGGTGATTGCCAGAGGTAGAGGTTGGGGGGCAGCAAAAGTGGTTAAAGTGGTCAAAACATGCAAACTTCCAGTTTTACCATAAATAAGTCTTAGTAATATAATGTACACACAATGGCTATAGGTGACAATACTGTATGGTATATTTGAAAGTTACTAAGAGACTAGATATTAAAAGTTCACAAGAAAAAAATTGTAATGATATGTGGTGATGGATTTTAACTAAATTTATTGTGGCAATCATTTTACAATATCTACCCATATCAAATCATTAGGTTTTACACCTAAAATTAATATTTTATACATCAATTATATCTCAATTTAAAAAGGAAAGAATAAAGATCTCAGAAACCAACCTAAATTTACACCTCATGGAAGGAGGAAAAGAATAACAAACTGAGCACAAAGTTAGCAGGAGGTAGGACAAAACAAATATCAGAGTAGAAACAAATAAAATGAAGACCAGAAAGCAATAGAAAAGATTAATGAAACTAAGAGCTGGCTTTTGAAAAAATAAACAAATTGATACACCAGTAGATAGCCTAAGAGAAAAAGAGAGATCTAAATCAGTAAAGTCAGAAAAGAGGAGACATTACAACAGATGTCACAGAAATACAAAGGATCGTAAGAGACAACTATAAATATTCATGTGCCAACAAATAGAAGAACCTAGAGGAAATAATTAATTACTAGAAACATACAAATTATCTAGCCTGAATCATGAAGAAATAGAATATATGAATAGACCAATAATAGGTAAGGAGGTTGAATCAGTAATCACAAAATTACCAAAAAGAAAAGCCTTGGATAATATGGTTTCACTAGTGAATTCTACCAAACATATAAAGGAGAATGTCAATTTACACTCTCACCAACAGTGCAGAAGTGTTCCCTTTTCTCCATATCCTCACCAACATTCATTATCTCTCATCTTTTTTGATAATAGCCATCTAACAGGTGTGGTGTAATATGTCATTTTGGTTTTGATTTGCATTTCCCTGACTATTAGTGATGTTGAGCATCTTTTCATGTACATATTAGCCATATGTATGTCTTCTTTAGAAAAATGTCTATTCATGTCCCTTGCCAAATTTACAGCAGATTTTTTTTTGTTTCTTTGATATTGACTTTTATGAGTTCCTTATATTTTTTGGATATTAACTTATCAGACTTATGGTTTGCAAATATTTTCTTCTATTCCATAAATTGCCTTTTCAATTTATTGATGGTTTCCTTTGCCATGCAGAAAATTTTTAGTTTGATGTACTCCCATTTGTTTATTTTAATGTTTTGCCTTTGCTTTTGGTGTCTTATCCAAAAAAACAATCTCTGTCAAGACTAATGTCAAGAAATTTTTACCTGTATTTTCTTTCAGAAGTTTTACAGTTTAAGGTCTTACATTTACATCTTAAATCCATTTTGAGTTAATATTTGTGAGTGCTTTAAGATAGGAGTCCAGTTTCATTCTTTTGAATGTGGATATCCAGTTTTAACAACATCATTTATTGAAGAGATTATGCTTTCTCTGTGTGTGTTCTTGGCATCCTTGTCAAAGCTCAATTGACTGTATATACATGGGCTTATTTCTGGGTTCTTTATTCCGTTCCACTGGTGTAGGTGCCTATTTTTTGTCACTGCCATACTGTTTTGATGACTATAGCTGTATAATATAATTTAAACTCAGGAACTGTGATCCCACTAGCCTTATTCTTCTTTCTCAACCTTATTTTGACTATTGAGGTTCTTTTGTGATTCCACATAAGTTTTAGGGTAGTACTTTCTATTTCTGTAATAATGCTATTGGGATTTTTATAGGAATTACATTGAAACAGTACATTGCTTTGAATACTGTGGACATTTAAACAATATGCATTTTTCCAATAGAAGAAAATTGGATATTGTTCTACTTATTTGTGTCATCTTCAATTTCTTTTACCAGTGTCATAATTTTCAGTGTACAAGTTCCACATACTTGGTAAAATTTATTCCTAAGTATTTTAGAGCTTTTGATATTATTATAAACTGAATTGTTTTCTTAACTTCTCTTTCAGGAAGTTCAATGTAAAGGTATATAAATGCAACTGATTTTAGTATTTGACTTTATATCCTGCAACCTTACTGAATTTGTTTATTAGACCTAATAGTTTTCTGGTGGAAATTTTAGGACTTCTTACATATAAGACTATGTCATCTGCAAACAAAGATAATTTTACTTCTTCATTTCTTATTTGGTTGTCTTTGATTTCTTTCTCTTTCCTAACTGTGGTGACTAAGATTTCCAGTAGTATGTTGAATAGAAGTGGTGGGAATGAGCACCCTTGTCTTGTTGCTCATTGAAAACATTTAATTTTCACCATTGAGTATGATGTTAGCTGTGGGGTTGTCATACATGGTTTTTATTAGGTTGAGGTAACCCCCCTTCTATATGTAATTTGTTGAGAATTTTTATCACAAAAGATGTTGAATTTTGTTAAATGCTTTTCCCGCATCTATTGAGATGATCGTGATTTTTAACCTTCATTCTACTAATGTGATATATTATATTGACTCATTTTCATATAATAAAATATCTTTGTGTCCCAGGGATAAATCCCACTAGATAATAGTGTGTAATCCATTTTATGTGATGTTGAATTCATTTTGCTAGTATTACCTTGAGGATATTTCCATCTATGTTCTTCAGGGATTTTGACCTGAAATTTTCATTTCTTGTAGTTACTTAAAATGGCTTTGGTATTAAAATAATTGTGGCCTCCAAAAATGAGTTTGTAAGTGTTCACTCCTCTTTAATTTTTTGGATGAGTTTGATAAGAATTGACATTACCAACTTTCTAAAAGTTTGATAAAAATCACTATTGAGGGGCTTCCCTGGTGGTGCAGTGGTTAAGAATCCACCTGTCAGGCTTCCCTGGTGATGCAGTGGTTGAGAGTCCGCCTGCTGATGCAGGGGACACGGGTTTGTGCCCCGGTCCGGGAAGATCCCACATGCCGTGGAGCAGCTAGGCCCGTGAGCCATGGCCGCTGAGCCTGTGCATCTGGAGCCTGTGCTCTGCAACGGGAGAGGCCACAACAGTGAGAGGCCCGTGTACCACAAAAAAAAAAAGAATCTGCCTATCAATGCAGGGGACATGGGTTCGATCCCTGGCCTGGAAAGATCCCGTATGCCACGGAGCAACTAAGCCCACATGCCACAACTACTGAAGACCATGTGCCTACAGCCCATGTGCCGCAACAAGATAAGCCCCTGCTCTCCACAACTAGAGAAGGCCCACATGCAACAACAAAGACTCAACACAGCCAAAAATAAAAACAAATAAATAAATTAATTTAATTTTTAAAAAAATTAAGAAAAAAAACACTATTGAGTTATCAGATCCTGGGGCTTTCCTTGCTGGAAGCTTTTTTATTATCGATTCAATCTTCTTACCCATTATTTGTTTGTTCATATTTTATATTTCTTTATGATTCAGTCTTGGTATGTTGCATGTTCCTGGTAATATATCCATTTTTCTATGTTATCTAAAGTCTTGGCATATAATTTTTCATACTAGTTTCTTATGTATTTCTACTATATCAGTTGTAATATCTCCAGTTTCATTTATTTTATTTGATTATTCTTTTTGTCTCAGTCAGTTTAGCTAAAATTTTGTTAATTTCTTTTTCTTTTAAAAAATAAGTTGTTATATTCATTAATCTTTTCTGTTACCTTTCTATTTTATTGTTATAAGGTAGCTGCTATTACAGCTCAAATGTTTATTATTTCTTTTCTTCTGCTAACCTTGGTCTTAGTCTGTTCTTTTGCTTGTTCCTTGAGATGTAAGGTTAGTTCTCTTGAGATCTTTCTTTTTCTTAATGTAATTGTTTATCACTATAACTTTCCTCATAGAACTGCTATTGCTGAATCCCATAAGTTTTAGTATGTTGCGTTTCTATTTTCTTCTCAATACTTTTCATCTCTCTTTTTATTTTTTCTTTTATCCATTGATTTTTTAGGAGTCTATTGTTTACTTTTGACATATTGATGAATACTCTTGCTTTCCTCCTGTTATTGATTTATAATTTCATAATATTGTGGTTGGAAAACATACCTGATATGACTTCAGTCTTTATAAATTTTTTAAAACTTACTTTCTGAATAATATATGATCCATCCTTGAGAATGTTCCTTGTGTGTTCTGCTGCTATGGGATGGAATGTTCCTATGTGTCTTCTAGGTCCATTTAGTCTAATGTATACTTCAGATCCCTTATTTTCATGTTAACTTTCTGTCTGGATTATCCATCCATTATTGAAAGTGGAGTATTGAAGCACCTTACTATTATTGCATTGCTGTCTAATTTTGCCTTCTGCTCTGTTAATAGATATTTAATATATTTAGGTACTCCAAAGTTGAATGAATATATGTTTACAGTTATTATACCCTCTTGATGAATTAATATTTTTTATTATTATATGGTAGCATTTGTCTCTTTTCACAGCTTTTACTTAAACTGTATTTTATCTGATATAAGTAAATCGATCCTTATCTCTATTGGTGTTCATTTGCATGGAATATCTTCCTCATACCTTCACTTTTAGTCTTTGCATTTCCTTAAACCTTAAGAGAGTTCTGTAGCAGCAAATACTTAAGTCTCACATTTTTACCCACTCAGCCATTCTAAGATTTTGATTGAAGAATTTAAACTATTTACATTGAAAGTAATTACTGGTAGCTAAGGAATTACTTTGTAATTTTTAAATTGTTTTCTGATTCTTTTGTAGTTCCTTTGTTCCTCTCTTGCCATCTCCTTTGTGAATTGATAATTTTTGTAAGAGTATGGTTTGATTCTTTTCTCTTTGTCTTTTGTGTATCTATTGGTTTATAGGTTTTATACTATACTATACTATACTATACTATAAGTTTTAGCTTTCTGGTTACCTTGTAGCTTTCATAATATGTCTTACAGCTATAATAGTCTATTTTAAACTGATAAGAACTTAACAACAATTCCATATAAGAGGTTTCCACATCTTCTCACCTTAACGCCACATTTTATGTTGTTGATGTCACAATTTATATATTAAAAATTTTTTTCCTTCCCTTTACTTTTAATTATGATATAATTGACATATAACATTACATTAGTTTCAGATTTACAAAAGAATGATTCAATATTTGTAAATATTTTGAAATGCTTATGACAAGAAGTCTAATTAACATCAATCAGAATGCATAGCTACATTTTTTGTCTTGTGATGAGGACTTTTAAGATCTACCCTGTTAACAACTTTCAAATATGCAATCAAGTACTATTAACTGTAGTCATAATGATGTACTTTACATCCCCATGACTTGTTTTATATTTGAATGTTTGTACCTTTGTACTCCCTTCACCCACATAACCCACCCTCCACCTCTGGCAACCACCAATCTGTTCTCTATGAGCTTCTTCTTTTTTGTTGTTTTTTCTTACATTCCACATATAGGTAAGATTGTATGATATTTTTCTTTCCCTTTCTGAATTATTTCACTTAGCATAATGTCCTCAAGGTCCATCTGTATTATCTCAAGTGGCAAGATTTCATTTTTATTTATGGCTGAATAGTATTCTATTGTATATGTATTATACCTTCTTTGTTCATTCATATATTGATGCAGTTGACCTGAAACAGACTGCCAATATCTCTCTAACAAAGATAGATTTATTCAGGACCACCAGAGAATAGCAGTTCAGAGACTGAAACCATGATGATCCACATGCACTTTCCTGCATGGCAAGGGAAGGAAAATGCTTTTATAGAGAGGAAATGGAAGTTGGGATGGCTACAGTAAACAAAGAGCCCTTGAATTTTCATCGGCTGAGACCTTGCCAGGAGCAAAGGGGGGTCTTTCTTTTTCCTGTTGGGCTCTGCTATCATTGTAGGGTGTGAGAGGTCCCCCTTATGGTCACCCAACTCTATTTAATTGGGGTTTCTGTTTATTAATTTTTTACATTTCCCCTTTTGATCAAGATCTTTCTCTGAAAGCATCACTGATCAAGAGTTGAGTTTTCTAGTTTTAGCAGCTTTTTGTCCCTTAATGTCAGAAAAGACCTTTCCTGGGTGTAGTGTCTCACATCAGAGGGAAAGTGCTGACTGGAAACCTATTAAGGTCACATTTGAGTGACAAGGAGGGGTAGGAGAGAGAACACCAGGCATTTTTATCTAAAGTCCATATTTAGCAAAATCCTAGACATTGGAGATCACCTGAAACATTATGGCATCATCAAAGAATTGGTGACATGTTTCCAACAGGCCTGGTGTTTATTTATTTTTTTAACATCTTTATTGGAGTATAATTGTTCTACAACAGTGTGTTAGTTTCTGCTGTATAACAAAGTGAATCAGCTTGGCCTGGTATTTAGAACTTTATGTCTTCCAGAACAGCCAACAAGATGTGTGAGAAATAAGGACTCTCAGTATAACCCTGAGGCATTACTGTCCAGGAGAATTGTTTTTCCTATGAAGTGAAGGCAAAAAGCTATTGGGTACCTTCCTCAGCTGGAATAGTAAAGAATATACTGCATAAATCTATTATGGTAAATAATTTACTTCTAGTAAGAATGAACTGAAGTTAATAGTAATGTATGAGGATTACAAATTACAGCTTTCTTGGGAAAGCTGTCTCATCAAATGTCATTTGCTTCAGTTCTGGGAAACCTTTACTTTCAGGTCACCAGTGTATCTGCAGGGACAGCCAGGGTTCATGAAGGCTATAATTTTGTCAGTTGATCAATGGTTTAATGCAGGTACAGTGGTGAGCAGTGGGAATTTTAGTCTCTAGTAGGACTGGGTTGCTATTTGGTCCAAACTAGAGCTTTTGCTTTTTATCAAGCCAACAGTTTTTGCATTTCCAATCTTGTTTTTCCTTTTCTGAGGATAATTTTTGGGCCTCTCTAGCGAGTTTTTCTAAATTATCATTTGAGGTAATACCCCTTTGGAGGTTTGGCTGCTGTTGTTCCCTTTAAGGGCAGTATTCCATGCAGAAATATTGTTACCAAGGCTATTGCTCCAGAATCATACCACTGTCCCTCTCTCAAATAGAAACAAATTACTCTTATCGAAGTTTCAGGAGGAAGATGCAAAGAGAAAAAAACAAGAACTGGTAGAACAAACTAGGCCCAAGATGATGGAGGATTTAACTTCCAGTAGAACTTGAGCCTCATCTTATGCTTATTCAGTGCATTAGCATGCTAAATGACACACCCACCAGCTCCATGACAGTTGACTATTACCATGACAACAACTGGAAAAGCCCATAGAAGGACTGAAAAGGAGAGTTGCATCAGCTCCCGGTCCAAACTACACCCCTGTTCTCGGATAACTCATAAATATTCCTCCCACTCTTTCCAGTTCCCTCCCTTTTACCCCCACCCTTCTATATATTTTGGTCTCAGCCCAAATTGGTTTGAGAAGTTGATTTGTGAACTAGGTTCCTGTTTCTCCATTCTTTGTCCATTGAATAAAGCTTGTGATGTTCCATTCTCAGCATTAGTTTCATTATTGGCTGGGCGAATCTTATCAGAACAAGAACCTTCCTGGCCAAGACAGGGAGTCTCATCCCAGCCTAGGACCCTGGCGTAGGTCTTGTCGACCAATTCAGTGACAATATCAGCAAGGTGATTTCCCTTAGGTCCAGAGTGTCAGGTTTAGAATGACCCTGAATCTTAGTAATAGCTAAAGCAGCAGGTTAAAGAATTGCATTCAACGATACCTGAACATAAGGGCCATTTTTAATGATATATTCACAAGAAGCAAGAAAGCCGCATCGTTTACATAACATTTCAAAATCATAAGCTACTCTGAAAGCATATCTATTATCAGTATAAATTTTGGCAGTTTTATCCTTGGCTAAAGTACAAGTCCAAGTAAGAGGGTATAATTTAGCTTATTGGCATGAAGTAATCATAGGTAAAGATGCTGCCTCAAGAACAACAAAAGGAGTTTTAATGGCGTACCCAGCACAGTATTTGCCATTGTCACCTTTTAAATAAGAACTATTGGTGAACAATAGGAAGTTATTTTTACCCAATGGAATTTCCTGTCAAACATTATGAGGAGTCAGGAAGTGGACCATCAGTGTTAAATAGTTGTGAAGGAATACATTGGTGATGTACGGGAGAAGAATAACTGGATTAAGGTTCCTACAATGTAAAAGAGTTATGTGAAGGGCAGGTAACAAAAGGACTTCAAAGGAGGTGAAGCAGCTACCTGAGAAATATTGAGTCTGATTAGATTTCAGGAGAACTTCTGCTGCAAGAGGTACAAAAAAGGTTAAAGAGTTTCCTCTTTAACAGTTTCCTCATTGACCTTAGCCAAAAAAGCAGTGACTGTAATGACTCTAATACAAAAGGGGTATCCCTGTGCCACAAGATCCAGATGCTGGCTATAATACTCTATGCATCTACGGTGGATCCTCTGTTCATAGGTGAGTACCCCAAGGGAATTCACTACCTTTTCATATACAAAAAGGAAAATGGAATATGAAAATTACAATGCCCAAGTTTAGGTGGGTTCATCAAATTCTACTTTTAGGCCTTGAAAGCTTCATGATCTAGTTCTCCTATAAAATTGGGTCGAGGTTGTTATTTTTGAGTAAAATTTATGGTGGTTTGGCCATAAGAGAAATTGTAATCCAATATCAGCAATAACTAACCAGAGAAAACCTAGGTGGTGGTGCTTAGTTTGGGGTTTTGGAAAAATTAGGACACCATAAAGTCTATCTGGATCTAGCTGGAGCCCTTCTTCTGACATCAGAAGCCCTTTCTGAGGACTTCAATCCCCAGAGGCAGGCTTTCAGATAGCTTTCCCAAACCTGGGTTTGGGAACACCACAACTTTTCTTTGGCAGCATTATGACACTTTAAGGTTAAAAGCTTTAGCAAGTGGATGCTGTCTTTCTGTGAGGAGGCTTGAGAAAGAAAGCAAAGAAGCAAATCATCTACATATTAAAACAAAGTATAGCCTCTAAGGAACTATATGTCTTCCAGAACAGCCAACAAGATGTGTGCGAAATAAGGACTCTCAGTATAACTCTGAGGTATTACTGTCCAGGAGAATTGTTTTTCCTCTGAAGTTAAGGCAAAAAGCTATTGGGTACCTTCATCAGCTAGAATAGTAAAGAATATACTGCATAAATCCATTATGGTAAAGCACTTACTTCCAGTAAGAATGAACTAAAGTTTATAGTAATGTATGAAGATTACAAATTATAGGAATAACAATGTTGTTAACAGCTTACAGGTCCTAAACAAACTTCAAACCTCAGCTCTTAGGTTATCTCACCTGTAAATTAAAAGAGTTACAGGAGCAAGTGCAAGGAATAATGAGAATTTCAACCTTGTAAACTTCTTTTATTGCTTTATAAAGAAGGGTTGCTTTACTTATAGATTAATTCTGGGAAGAGATGATCGAGGATTCTAATTGAATTTTAAAGTAAGTTTCTCTGTGATTTTTGTGAAAATCGGTTGGATATTTTGCCAATAAGGAAAGTGATAACTGATTAAATGGTGACAAATGATCAGTGTTTCCACACAAAAAATCCCAAATAAATAACCTAACATTACACGTAAAGAAAAAGAAGAACAAACAGAACACAAAGTTAGTAGAAGGAAGTAAATCATAAAGATCAGAGCAGATATAAATGAAATAGAGATGAAGAGAACTATAGAAAAGAGCAAGAAACTAAAACCTGGTTCTCTGAAAACATAAACAAAATTGATAAACCTCTAGTCACACTCATCAAGAAAAAAAGGGAGAAGGCTCAAATCAATAAAATTAGAAAAAGAAAAGAAAAAGTTACAATGGACACCACAGAAATAAAAAGGATCATTAAGAGACTACTACAAGCAACTCTATGCCAACAAATAGACAACCCAGAAGAAATTGACAAATTCTTAGAAAGGTACAACCTTCCAAGACTGAACCAGGAAAAATTACAAAATATGAATAGACCAATCACAAGTACTGAAATTGAAACTGTGATTTTAAAACTTCCAACAAACAAAAGTCCAGGACCAGATGGCTTCACAGGCAAATTCTATCAAACATTTAGAAAGGAGGTAACACCTATCCTTCTGAAACTATTCCAAAATTCTGCAGAGAAAAATACACACCCAAACACATTCTATGAGGTCACCATCACCCTGATACCAAAACCAAAGGTACCACAGAAAAAAAAAATTACAGGTCAATATCACTAATGAACATAGATGCAAAAACCCTCAATAAAACACTAGCAAACCAAATCCAGAAACACATTAAAAGGATCATACATGAAGATCAAGTGGGATTTTTCCCAGGGATGCAAGGATTTTTCAGTATATCCACAAATCAATATATATCCACAAATCTATCCACAAATCAATCAGTGTGATACATCACATCAACAAGGTGAAGAATAAAAACCATGTGATCATCTCAATAGATGCAAAAAACAGCTTTTGACAAAATTCAACACCCATTTATGATTAAAAACTCTCCAGAAGTGAGCGTAGAGGGAACCTACCTCAACATAATAAAGGCCAAACCCACAGCTAATAGATTCTCAAAGGTGAAAGGCTGAAAGCATTTCCTCTAAGATCAGGATGAAGATAAAAATGTCCACTCTCAATACTTTTATTCAACATAACATTGGAAGTCATAGCCACAGCAATCAGAGAAGAAAAATAAATAAAAGGAATCCAAATTAGAAAAGAAGTACAACTGTCACTGTTTGCAGATCACATACTATACATAGAAAATCCTAAAGATGCTACCAGAAAACTACCAGAGTTCATCAATGAATTTGGTGATGTTATAGGATACAGAGTTAATACACAGAAATCTCTTGCATTTCTATACACTAACAACAAAAGATCAGAAAGAGAAATTAAAGAAACAATCCCATTTACCACTGCATCAAAAAGAATAAAATATGTAGGAAAAAACTTACCTAAAGACACAAAAGAACTGTACTCCAAAAACAATAAAATGCTGATGAAAGAAATTGAAGATGACATAAACAGATGGAAACATATACCATGTTCTTTGATTAGAAGAATCAATATAGTCAAAATGACTATACTACACAATGCAATCTGCAGATTCAATGCAATCCCTATCAAATTACGAATGGCATTTTTCAAGAACTAGAACAAAAAATCTTAAAATTTGTATAAAGACACGAAAGACCTCTGATAGCCAAAGCAATATTGAGAAAGAGAAACAGAGCATGAGGAATCAGGCACACTGACTTCAGACTATACTAGAAAGCTACAGTCATCTAAACAGTATGGTACTGGCAGAAAAACAACAATATAGGTCAATGGAACAGGATAGAAAGCCCAGAAATAAACCCACACACCTATGGTCAATTAAGCTATGACAAAGGAGCAAAACTATACAATGGGTAAAAGACAATCTCTTCAATAAATGGTGCTGGGAAAACTGGAGGGTTACAAGTAAAGGAATGAAAGTAGAACATTCTTTAACAGGATTCAGAAAAATAAACTCAAAATGGTTTAAAGACCTAAAGGTAAAGCCAGATACTGTAAACTCTAGGAAGCAAACATAGGCAAAACACACTTAGACATAAATCGAAGCAAGACCCTCTCTGATCGACCTCCTAGAGTAATGGAAATAAAAATAAAAGGAAACAAATGGGATCTAACTAAACTCAAAAGCTTTTGCACAGCAAAGGAAATCATAAACAAACTAAAAAGACAACCCACAAAATTGGACAAAATATCTGCAAACGAAGTGACCAAAAAGGGATTAATCCACAAAATATACAAAAAGCTCATGTAGCTCAATACCATAAAAAAAAAACTCAATCACAAAATGAGCAGAAGATCTAAATAGACATTTCTCCAAAAAAGACATACAGATGTCCAAAAAGCACATGAAAAGATGCACAACATTGCTAAATACTAGAGAAATACAAATCAAAACTACAATAAGGTATCACTTCACACTGGGCAAAATGACCATCATCAAACTTCTAAAAACGATAAATGCAGGAGAGGGTATGGAAGGGAAACCTCCTACACTGTAACTTGATACAACCACTATGGAGAACATTATGGGGGTTCCTTAAAAACTTAAAAATAGAGCTACCATGTGATCCAGCAATCCCAATCCTGGGCATATATCTGGAGAAAACCATACTTTAAAATGATACATGTACCCCATGTTCACTGCAGCACCATTTACAATAGTCAAGTCATGGAAGCAACCTAAATGTCCATTGACAGAGGAATGGATAAAGAAGATGTGGTACATATATGCAATGGAATATTACTCAGCCATACAAAGAATGAAATAATGCCACTTGCAGGAACTTGGATGGAACAAGAGATTATCATACGAGATGAAGTCAGACAGAGGAAGACAAATATCATATGATATGACTTATAATGTGGATTCTTAAAAAAAATGATACAAATGAACTTATTTACAAAGCAGAAACAGACTCACAGACGCTGAAAACAGACTTATGGTTACCAAAGAGGAGACATGGGAGAAAGGGATAAATTATGAGTTTCGGATTGATATATAAACACTACTATATAAAATAGATAATAAGGACCTACTGCATATCATAGAGAACTCTATTCAATATTCTGTAAGAAACTATATGAGAAAATAATCTGAAAAGAATTGATACATGTATACGTATAACTAAACCACTTTCCAGTGAGCCTGAAACTAATAGAGCATTGTAAATCAAATATACTCCAACAGAAAATAATAAATTAAAATTAACAAAAAGATCAATATTTCCAGAATCAGCTCTAATTGTACAAACTGAAAACAATGCACACATAAAAGTTGAGGATGCTTTATATGGCAAATTTTCTGAGGACTGAAGCTTGGAGACAGCTTTTCACATAGCTCTGAGGAGCTACTCCTAGGGATAAGGATGGAGAAAAAATATACAGAAGTTTTTTCCAAAAAAGATGAGGTAGCAAAAAAATCAAAACATTATTCTGAAGTAAAGAAAAGCAGATATCACAAGTTAAGGAATTTAGGGATTTTCCATGTGGGGAAGATGCGAGAGTCTGGGCTCTTTGAAATCTTACACTTGACACAGATCTTACATATCTAGGGCTAGTATCCTATTTTTCCTCATCCTGAAATATCAGGTCATACCATAGTGGGTAACAACTGTACCTGATGACTGCAACAGCAATCCCATATCTTTACCTTCTGATATTCCACAAAGATCCCAAAAGGGCTACAATAGTGGCTTAATAGCTGGAAGAGGGAACAAAAAGGAACAAGGAAGGAAAGAGATATGGCCTCTTGTGGCCTCTTAAAAGAAGAAACATCAGCCAAGGTAAAGTCTCAGCCATTCAGGCAAGGGGCTGAACCCTGTACAGAGAGAGGCCTGTTTTGCGATGCTGAAGTACCCAACTGGGAAGTGGAAAGGCAGTAGGGGGCAAGGAGGAAGAACAGGGAAAAAGGAAGGAAGGGCAACCATCTGGTCCACTGAGAATGGCACAGTGGGTGCAAGTGTGGGGCCCTGCGCAGGTGTGCTTTCCTGAATGTAACACTGGGTGGAAGGGTGCGGGGGGGGTGTGTGCGTGCCCGAGTGAGTTCAGTAACGTTACGACTTGGTGAACACAGGGAAAGGTGTGAAGCAATGCTGAGAGTAGGGAATCCACCATTTGCTAGCCCCAATCCCTGCCTCTTTTCTCCCTGCATTTTCCCCAAGTAAGTGCCTGATGTTCTCTGATGTTTAATGCCTGGGAAAGATCCCCTTAGGCCCTATCTGACAGGAAGGTGGTGACTTTTGTTTTCCCGGGATGTTTTCCATGTGTTTGGTTTTTCTCACAAATTTCAAGGGTTGGCCTATTTCCTGGGACAGTTTGGCCTACAAGAATGTCTGAAACAGTCACTCCACGCCTCAATTCTAAGAGTCCTTAAGATCCTTCAGAGTGTGGAAAATCCCAGGGACGTGGATGTGCTTTCCTTTGGAGTTCCCTGATGTTCGGTCTACACACCTAGGAAGACTTTAGAGGAGCAAAGAAAGGAAATGTTGAGGAAACTGTAAAGAGCCTCAAGATCACCTTCCACATTGGTTTTGCTCCAGGCTCTGAGTGGCAAGGGCATGACATCCTTAAACACTCCGCCACGGTGACCACCTGCATTCCTTTGCATCTTCGGACAAAAAATGTCACTGGCCTTTTCAGTAAACAAAGGTTGTCGCCCTGACATCAACCCTCAGACACTGCAGCTGCCCCAAAGGTGGCCCCCAAGGGCCATAAAGAAGGAGAAAAGCAGGATACTGGCACTGGACAGTTCAGATGCATATCTAGGAATGATTTCAATGGGCCCAGATTAGTCCATCTTCCATACTTAGAAAAGTGATCAAATCTCTGACTTGAGATGTCTGGGTGTGGTTTTGTTGTTGTAGTTGGTGGTGGTGGTAGTGGTGTGTTTGTTTCATTGTTTTGTTTTTGTGACTAGCAGCAATCTTTTGATATTCCCCGACATGTTTCTATTTTTTCCTCCATTTTTCAACAAAAGCTCCTAAATGGCCTGGCTCCTTCTACTCTTACTTCTTCAGAACCTTACTTCTGAGCTATCTGAGTGGCTGTGGCCCTGGCTTAGTCCTCACTAAGGTCCCGAGTAAAAGGTACCTCTCAGCTTTTACAATGTGCCTTTTTCTTCCCTCCACGTATCCCAGGCTTCTCTGGATAAAGGCCCTGATCCCTCGTTTCGAGCATCTGCCTGGAAAGGCATCATTCCCTTAAGGTGTTCAGTCGTTCTGCAGAAGTGGTTTGTGAGATATGTGCATGTGTGTGTGTGCGTGTCCGTGTGACTGCGTGAGTGTGTGTGTGTGTGTGTTTAAGGGGGATCCATAATTTCTCCTGCAAGATCTCACGGGTCTTCCAGGGTGAACACTAGGCTACTGTCAAGGGTTAGGGTGAGAAGCAGAGAGATCGCCATGCCAAACCAACCGACCAAGCTCCCGTCTGACACATGACCCTACAAACCCCAAGCCTCAGCACCCTTACCCCTCCTCCCTAAACTCCACCCTCTCCCCAAGGACAAAAATTCACGGGAGCACTTGGAAAAATTGAGCACGACATGTGGACGGGCTCCTGGTGCATAACTGAAGACTGAGAGCATGGCTAGTGAGGCTTTCGGGCAAAAATAAACCGGTGGTGGCGAACCGGCGGACAAATGTATGGGAGGCCAAGTGGCCTTCCCGAAGTAGGCCCACCGGTGCGACACATCCCATCCCCAAAAGTCCCACCCCAGGGCACAAAGGAGTAATCAGGAGTTCCACGGAGGGAGGCAGCCTGGTGGCCTGTTCCGAACACTTGTGACTCCTGTACAGAATGGTTCACAACCTTCGGGACCTCCCCGAGATATGCCTGACACTGAACCACTGGATCTTTGTCCCAGTGAAGCATTCAATTTCAAAAGAACAGACGTTGCTCTGTAGGAAGAGATGCGGTGCAGACAAGCAACAAGCCAGGAGGAGTCTGAAGATGCAAAGAAGAAATTGCAAGCCCACTCCTTGGATTTCTGCAGGGTCGTTGTAAGAATTCACAGTGAACCAAAGCAACTAGAGAGTCAAGAACTGCCTAGCTACACTTGCGGGTTTGGCCCAAAGAGTTAAAGTTGGTGAGGGGCGCAGCTGAAGTTGAGATGGGTGCTCTGTGAGCTGGATTATTGTTGGTGATGAGGATATTGGGATACTGGTTCGTCTGTGGCTGCTGCTGTTGCTGTTGCTACTGCTGGTCCTGCAGCTGTTGATGATGATGTTGATGATGATTATGATGGGGAGAAGAAGTAGGAGGAGGAAAGTGATTTGATTGTTTCCCCACCTCCACTCCACGCCGTCCACTGTCTGGAAGCTAAAGGTAGCCCAGGAAGGATTGTTAGGGGCAGGGAAAGGGGTGACTGCCATTTCTGGAGCCACAGTACCATCCCGCGGAATGTGTTATGTGAAAAGCCCAGGCAGCAGAGACCTATCTTCTGCCCTCTGTAGGGATCAGCGGGGCTGTGCTGCATCTCCTGTGCTATGTCCAATGTGTAGGAAGTCACCACCATGGGATTGCAGAGGGCTTAGAAGGCCCCGTGCCTGCCAGTGGGACCCTGGAGGAAAAGAAGCAGCTCTGGGAGCCCCAGACACAGCAGGCAGCTAACGGAGAGATCTGCCCAGGGAGCACAGCTTACCCTGTCACCAATTTTGGGGGTGGGTCCAGAGGAATTCTGCAAATTTTCCTCCGCCGTTACTGCTGGAGAGTGCCGGGGTGCCCTGTCTGCAGCTGCACAGGTATCAAGTGGTCCCTTTCCTCACAGGGAGCTGAGGGGCTTAGAGGTTCTGAGGTCGGGTCCAGTTGCACTTGGCACTGCCAGGGTCAGATATCTCGGGCTGGCCCTGGGATTTCTGAGCGGCTTCCCAAGCTGTGGATCCAGGGTCAGGTCTCCTGCAGAGAACACAGAAGAAGGAAAGGCCAGGAAACCACTGGCCACGTGCACCATAGGACAGCACACGACAGAACCACCATCCCCCGACGTCCCCACTGGGCAAGTTCCTTCCAGCTCTGTGGCTGTCTCCATCCCCTGAGACTTGGTAACTGACTGTGACTAAAACCATCTCCCCTTGGTGGCAGTATGGAATCATCAATGCCAACTAAGCGCCTAACCCTGCCACCACGACACCATCAGGACTTCGACATCCTCCCCTTCATAGGTAAAATCAAAAGCAAAAGCAAACCAACACAGACAGTCCCTTGAAGGAGGAGAGAAAAGGAAAGAAAGCAGCCACCCACCGGCACCCACATGGAGCACCAAATGCACAGGACGAAAGGACCACTGGCCACGAGGCTGGGTACCATGCAGTCCTTTCCACTTCCTTTCCTCCAACCCCCCTTTTTTTACTCCTGCTCTTGGGAGAAGTAAAGGCGAACGTTATACCAAGCGACCTGGCTGGCTGACTTTGCCTAAGGGTTTAAATCACAGGATTTCTCCTAGAACAGGTGGCGGCCACCATGCTTGTGGCAAAAACCACACTGTCTTGCAAGTCACTTTGTTGCAGAACTCCGCTTCCCTTTCAAGGCCTGGAGCTTCAGCTTGAGGCCACCAACTTGGTCTCGCCCAACACAGCAGGCAGAAGTGGATGTCCATCCTGGACGTTCCCCCAAAAGGCAGTGGCAAAGACTGACGCTGGGCAGGCTAGACTTGCCCTAACACAGGAAACTTGGAAGGCCAACAAACATCGCCTAGTCACAGGGCCCCACACAAGGCCGTGATGCTCTGGAGGATGGGCACAGACCATGCACCCACTTGCAGAACCCATTTATCTGGCTAAACAAGGGAAGATTCAGGTTTACACTGGCAGATTGGGCCCACCAGCTGACAGACGACTATTTCGTGGAACACAGAATGGCTGCGTGTCCCTTTTTGAGAGCCCTAAGGGAATGCATGTTTCAGCCATTCTCAGAGTACTTGCTGCAGGCAAAGGGTGGGGGTGGGGTCGGGGAGACTGGTGCGAGGGTATATAGGAAAGCACAGGTGACAGCATGTGTCAGTATGTTTGTCGTTGTGTGAGGTTGTGCTCTGTGAGCTGGCGTAGGAAGAGAGGGTGTGTGTGTGTGTGACTCTGTGTGTGTGTGTGTGTGTGTGTGTGTCTCTGTCTGCGTGAGAGCTCGAGCACATGCTCTCACACCTGTCAAAGGTGATTGCCTGCCCGTGGGCATGCGTTCCTGTGTGTATCCGGCTGTGGGAGCCTGATTGCCTGGTCTTCTGAGCGGCGGCCAGCACCAACCTGCCTGGGCTTGTGGACAGGGAGGCGACCGCCCGTAAGTAATACAGTGAAATGTACACTGTTCGGATCACGCCATTGGATTGGGAAACAACTGCAAGCAGGAGCAACTTCAGGAGGCCCCTGCTGGCTCACGTTTGAACTTAAAGGGCTTCCATAAGGAGAACAACTGCACGGAATGGAAAGTCAAGAGATAATTTTACAAGACTTGAGTTCATCATGCTGTATCATTGTAAAATAACTCCTGGATCTTCTTTGGTTTTGTTGATGTTCAGTTTTCTGGGTTTGTCTGCAGGATGACAATGACCTCTACCACTGGATAAGGGAAAAGATGTAGAGGAGGAAGGGGAGTCCAAACTGAACCACCCAACTGCCTTCTCCTACACTTGTGCCTCCCCCTTAAACAAACAGCAGACGTGTGAGGAGGACACTGAGAACACTAGGCCAGCACAGAATAGACAGTGAAAGGAATAGAGGGGAGCAGAAACTGACCACCACCACCACTACCATCACCATCACCACCACCTCCAGCACCATCGCCACGAACACCACCATCGTTGCCGTGGAACCAGTGAAGGGGCAATTCACTGTGTATCTTTCGCAACATGAACAGGGAGGGAGAGGGAAACACAAGATACCGGGAGACCAAAGGACACAACACCAGGCAACACCTTGACCTGGGCAGGGTGGAGGGGGCTGGTCCCTCCTGAGTGCCATCAAAGGCTCCGACTCAGAAGTAGGCATGCAAGGCATACAGAAGGCAAAAGGAGAGGCAGAGCCACCTTCTGACGCCCTGAGTATGTCATGGGTACACTGCAAAGGGCCAAAGAGCCCCGGGATGCACTCACGACACGGAAAGATTAGGTAGAACACTGGGAACTCTAGGTTAATAGGGGGAGGTAAGGGACACGAGAGGGGTGTGGTAATCTCCGATGGCAAATAAAGGATGGCTGTGAGGGAATGCACCTTGCCCACCGAGTCCACGGGGTCATTTTCCGTTCCACAGGGAAAATATATGTATTGGACACCTTGAGCTTCCCAGGCACGCACCCAACCGTGCCTTTTGTCCAGAGAGAAGAACTGAAAGTAAGGCATTGACTGGAAGGCACGAGCCAAAAGTGGAGAGCATACTGAAATCAAAAGAAAGAACCATAATGGAGGTGAAGCATGAAGGCAATCCCCAGGGCACTGTGTCCCAAGTTGGCAGATGGAACCGGCCAAAGCCTCCTGGGGCTTCCTGAGGGAAGAGCCGTCAGCCAAGGCTAAGTCTCAGCCACTCAGGCAAGGGGCAGAAGCGTGTCCAGGGAGAGGCCTGTTTGGCGATGCTGTAGTGCCCAACTGGGAAGTGGAAATAGCAACAGAAAAGGGCAAGGAGGAAGAACAGGGAACAAGGAAGGTAGGGCAACCGTCGGGTCCACGGAGACGGGCAGAGTGGGTACCAGTGCGGGGGCCTGCACAGGCGTGCTGCCCTGAATGTGACCATGTGCGCGATGGTGGGGGCGTGTGTGTGCGAGCCCGAGTGATATCAGTAACATTAAGCCCTGGCAAACACAGACAAAGGTGTGCAGCGATGCTGAGAGCAGGGATTCCACCACTTACTGCTCCCAATCCTGCCCTCCTTCCTCCCTGCATTTCCCCCAAATCAGTGTCTGATGTGCCCTGATGTTTCATGCCTGGGAAAGATCCCCCTTAGGCCCTACCCGACAGGACGGTGGTGACTTTTGTGGTCGCGGGATGTTTTCCATGTGTTTGTTTTTCTCAGCAGTTTCAAAGGTGGGCCTACTTCCTGGGACAGCTTGGCCTCCAAGAATGTCCCAAACAGACACTCCACTCCTCAATTCTAAGAGTCCTTCAGATACTTCAGCGTGTGCGAAATCCCTGGGACGTGGATGTGCTTTCCCTTGGAGCTCCCTCATGCTCGCTCTACACACCTGGGAAGACTTTAGAGGAGCAAAGAAAGGAAACGTTGAGGAAGCTGTAAGGAGCCTCACAATCACCTTCCACATTGGTCTCGCGCCAGGCTCTGGGTGGCATGGACATGACATCCTTAAACACTCAGGCCACGGTGACCGCCTGCTTTGCTTTGCATCTGCGGACAAAAAACGTCACCAGCCTCTTCAGTAAACAAAGGTTGTGGCCCTGCCATCAGCCCTCAGACACTGCAGCTGTCCCCAAGTGTGGCCCTCGAGGGCAATTCAGCATGGAGAAAAGCAGGATTTGAGAGCTAGAAAGTTCACATGCATACCTAGAAATGTTTTCAATGGACCAAGACTCTTGAATCTTCCCATAATTAGAAAAGCGCTCAAATCTCTGACTTGAGATGTCTGGGTGAGGTTTTGTTGTTGTTGGTGGTGGTGGTGGTGGTGGCGCTGGTGCTGGTGATGCTCGTGCTCTGCTGATTTCATCGTTTTGCGTTTTCTCTTTGTGATTAGCAGCAGTCTTTTGGTATTACCCAACATGTTTCTATTTTTTCCTCTTTTATTCAACGAAAACTCCTACATAGCCTGACTCCTTCCTCCCGTACTAATTCAGAAGCTTTCCATAGTAGTTTGTGAGTGGCTGTCACCGTGTCTGTAGTCCTCAGTAAGATCCCCAAATAAAAGGTTCCTCTCAGCTTTTACGTTGTACCATTTTCTTCTCTCTACACATCCCACGCGGCTCTGCATAATGGCCCTGATCCCTCGTTTTGAGGCTCTGCCTGGAAATGCATCAAACGGTTAGGGTTAGGGTTAGGGAACAGGTACAGTTTAGGATACAGGTTAGGGTACAACAACGGTTTAGGGTTAGCGTACATGTTACGGTAAGGGTTAGTATTAGTGTACGAGTTAGGATTATGGTACGGGTTACTGTAAGGCTTCGGGTAAGGTTTAGGGTTAGGGTTACGGTTAGGGTTAGGGTTATGGTTAACGAATGGGTAGGTTTAGGGTACAGGTTAGAGTATGACAACAGTTTATGGTTAGCGAACGTGTTAGGGTAAGGGTTAGTGTTAGTGTACGGGTTAGGATTAGGGTACGAGTTAGGGTAAGGCTTCGAGTAAGGTTTAGGGTTAGGGTTAGGGTAAGGGTACCGATTAGGGTAAGGCTTCAGGTAAGGGTTAGGGTTAGGGGTAGGGTTAGGGAGCAGTAAAGGTTTAGGGTACAGGTTAGTGTACGACAACGGTTTAGGGTTAGCGTACATGTTAGCGTACCGGTTAGTGTTAGTGTACGGGTTAGGATTAGGGTACCGGTTAGGGTAAGGCTTCAGGTAAGGGTACGGTTAGGGTTACGGTTAGAGTTACCGTTCGGGAATGGGTATGGTTTAGGGTACGAGTTAGGGAACGACAATGGTTTAGGTTTAGCGTAGGTGAATGGGTACGGGTAGGATAGGGGATAGGGTTAGAGTTAGGGTACGGGTACCGTTTACTGTACAGGTTAGGGTACGACAACGGTTTACGGTTAACGTAAGTGTTAGCGTACGGGTTAGTGTTAGTGTACGGGGTAGGAATAGGGTACGGGTGAGGGTAAGCCTTCGGGTAAGGTGTTGAGTGGTTCTTCAGAAGTGGTTTCTGAGATGTGTGCATGTCCCTGTGTGAGTGTGTGGGTGACTGTGTGTGTGTGTGTGTTTACCGAGATCCATAATTTCCCCTGCAAGATCTCACGGGTCTTCCGGGGAGAACACTAGGCTAGTGTCAGGGGTTAGTCTGAGAAGCAGAGAGATCTCCATGCCAAACAAACCCAAAAAGAGCACTTCTTCCACATGATCCTCCAAACCCCAAGACCCACTTCCCCTCCCCCTCCGCCCTGTATTCCACCTTCTCCCAAAGGATAAAAGTTCACAGGGACATCTGGAAATTATTGAGCATGACGTGTGGACGGGCTTTTGGTGCAGAACTGAAGACTGAGACCCTGACTAGCAAGGCCTGCGAGAAGAAAGACCACGGTGGTAGGGAACTTGTAGACAAAAGTAGTCAACGCCAAGTGGCCTGCCCCAAGTAGGCCCACTGGTGCGACCCATGCCATCCCCAAAAGTCCCACCCCTGCACACAAAGGATGCTCGGGGTTTCCACGCAGGAATGCAGGCGGTGGTCACCTCCGGACCCTTGTGACTCAAGTAAAGAAGGGTTCACAACCTTCGAAACCTTCCCGGGATGTGCCTGCCACTGACCCACAGGATCTTTGTCCCAGTGAAGCACTCAACTTGAGCAGAACAGAGGTTGCTCCCTAGGAAGTGATGCGGTGCAGACAAGCCACAGGACAGGAGTCAGAAGATACAAAGAAGAAACTGCAAGCTCACTGGTGGGATCTCTGCAGTGTCGTCGACAGCGGCGTTCACTGTGAACCGGGGCATCAAGGGAATCAAGAACTGCCTAGCTACACTTGCGGGTTTGGTGGAAAGTGGCCAAGTTAGTGAAGAGCCCAGCTGAAGGTGAGATGGGTGGTTTGTGAGCTGGTCTATGGTTGGGGAAGAGGATAATGGGATATTGGTGCCTCTGTCGCTGCTGCTGCTACTGCTGTTGATGATGATGATAATGATGATGATGATGATGATGATATGGAGAAGGAGTAGGAGGAGGAGGAGGAGGAGGAGGAAGGTGATCTAATAGTTTCACAGCAACTACTACACACCGTCCACTGTTTGGAAGTTAAAGGCAGGCGCGGAATGCTCGGTGGGGGTAGGAAAAGGGGAAACCTCCATTTCTGGAGCCACAGCGCCATCCAGCGGAATGCGTTATGTGAAAAGCCCAGGCAGCCGAGCTGTGTCTTCAGCCCTGCGCAGGGAACCGCGAGGCTGTGCTGGGCAGAATGGGTTCTGCCCAAGGCGCCGGAGGTCTCCTCCACGGGGTTTCAGAGGCCTCAGAGAGCCCCGTGCCTGGCAGTGCGACCTTATGGGGAAAAGCATGAGCTCTGGTGGCCCCGGACACAGCAGACAGCTCCCAGACTGTCCAACGCAGGGAACGGAGATTCCCCCGTCAGCCATTATGGAGGTGGGCCCAGAGCAGTTCTGCAATTTCTCCTCGGGTGTCCCTGCTGGGGAGGGCTGGTGCCCTGCCTGCGGCCGAACTGTAGTCACGTGACCCCTCCCTCACAGGGAGCTGGGAGTTTTAGCTGTTCTGGGGCCGGGGCCATTTAAACCGTGCAATCCCAAGGGCGGCCATCTCGTGGTGCCCTTGGGGTTACTGAGTGCCTTGCCCAGCTGCAGAACCAGCGTTCAGTCTCCGGCGGAGAGCACATATGAAGGCACGGCCCGGAGCCCATTAATCATGTGAACCCTCAGAAAAACACACCAGCCCCAGCCACACCCGGTGCTGTCCCCACTGGGCCAGTTGCTTCCAGCCCTGTGGCTGTCTCCATCCCTTGAGACCTGGTAACTGACATTGAGCGAAACCATCACCGCAAGGTGGCAGTATGGCTCCATCAATGCCAACTAAGCGTCTTAACCCCTGCCCCCACTACATCATCACACCTGGGTTCTCCTCCCCTTCTAATGTAAAACCAAAAGCAAAACCAAACCAACACAGACAGTCCCATAAAGGAGGAGATTAAAGGAAATAAAGCAGCCACCCACAGGCACACACGTGGACCACCAAATGCACAGGAAGAAAAGACCACTGGCCACGAGGCTAGACGCCCTGCAGTCCTTTCCACTTCCTTTCCTCCAACCCCATTTTTCTTGACTCCTCATCGTGGCAGAACTAAAAGGCAAAGTATACACCAAGCGACCTGGCTGGGTGACATTGCCTGAGTGTCTAAATCACAGGATTTCTCCTGGACCAGGTGGCAGCCACCATACTGGTGGCGAAAACCTCGCTGGCTTGCAAGTCACTTTGTTGCAGGACTCGGCTACCCTTTCAAGGCCAGGAGATTCAGCTTGAGGCCACCACCTCGGGCTGACCCAACAGTGCAGCCAGAAGTGGCTGGCCCAACCCGGAGGCGCCCCCCAACATGGGGTGCCAAGGACTGGCTCTGGGCGGGCTGGCCTTGCCCTCACACAGGAACCTTGCAAGGCTAACAAACATCGCCAGTCACAGAGCCCCAAACAGGGCCTTGCTTCTCTTGAGGATGGGCACAGACTCTGCTCCCACTTGGAGACCCCATTTATCTGGCTAAACAAGGGACGTTTCAGGTTTACACTGGCAGCTTGGGTCCACCTGCTGACCGACGACTATCACATGGAACACAGAATGGCTGCGTGTACCTTTTTGAGAGCCCCTCTGGGAATGCGTGTTTCAGCCATTCTCAGAGTACTTGCTGCGGTGAGGGGGTGGGGTGGGGGTTGGGTGGGGGGAGACAGGTGCGAGGGTATAGAGGAAAGCACAGGTGACAGCGTGTGTCAGTATGTTTGTGGTTGTGTGAGGGTGTGCTGTGTGTGGCGGGGTAGGAAGATAGGGTGTGTGTGTGTGTGTGTGCGTGTGTGTGTGTTTGTCTGTGTGTGTGTGTGTACTCGAGCCCATGCTCTCACACCTGTCTAAGGTGCTTGCCTGCCCGTGGGCATGTGTTGCCGTGGGTATCCGGCTGTGGGTGCTTGATTGCCTGGTCTTCTGAGCGGCGGCCAGCACCAACCTGCCTGGGCTTGTGGACAGGGAGGCGACCGCTCGTAAGTAATACAGTGTAATGTACACTGTTCGGATCACGCCATTGGATTGGGAACCAACGGCAAGCAGGGTGCAACTTGAGGGGGCCCCTGCTGGCTCACGTTTGGACTTGAAGGGCTTCCATAAGGGAGAACAACTGCACCGAATGGAAAGTCAAGAGATAATTTTGCAAGCCTCGAGTTCGTCATGCTGTTTCACTGCGAAGTAACTCCTAGATCTTGTTTGGTTTTGTTGGTGTTTAGTTTTCTGGGTTTTCCCGGAGGGTGACAATGCCCTCCACCGCTGGAGAAGGGAAAAGATGTCGCGGAGGAAGGGGAAGAGTCCGAAGTGAACCACACGACTGCCTTCTCCTACACTCGTGCCTCCCCCTTAACCAAAGAGCAGACGTGCGAGGAGGACGCTGAGGACACTAGGCCAGCTCAGAATAGACAGTGAAAGGAATAGAGGGAAGCAGTAACTGACCACCACCACCACCACCACCGTCACCATCACCACCACCTCCACCACCGTCGCCACGACAACCACGAGCGTTGCCGTGGATCCAGTGCAGGGGGGCTTCACTGTGTATCTTTTGCAACATGCACAGGGAGTGACAGGGAGACACAAGCTGCCGGCAGACCAAAGGACAGGCCACCAGGCAGCCCCTTGACCTGGGCATGGCGGCGGGGGCGGCGTGGGGGTCCCTCCTGAGTGCCATCAAGGGCTCCGACTCAGCAGTGGGCCCGCCGGGCCTACAGAAGGCAAAAGGAGAGGTAGAGCCACCTCTGACACCCTGAGTATGTCATGGGTACACTGCAAAGGGCCAAAGAGCCTCGGGATGCACTCAGGGCACTCAGGAAAGGTTAGGTAGAACCCTGGGAAATCTAGGTTACTAAGGGGAGGTAAGGGACACGAGAGGGGTGAGGTAATCCCCGATGGCAATTAAGGGATGGCTGTGAGGGAATGCCCCTTACTCTCCTAGTCCACGGGGGCATTTTCCCTTGCACAGGGAAAGTACATGTATTGGCCACGTTGAGCTTCCCAGGCACGCTCCCAACCGTGCCTTTTGTCCAGAGGGAAGAACTGCAAGTAAGGCATTGAGTGGAAGGCAGGAGCCGAAAGCGGAGAGCAAACAGAAATCAAAAGAAAGAACCATAATGGAGGTGAAGCATGAAGGCGATCCCCAGGGCACACTGTGTCCCAAGTTGGCAGATGGAACCGGCCGAAGCCTCCTGGGGCTTCCTGAGGGAAGAGCCGTCAGCCAAGGCTAAGTCTCAGCCACTCAGGCAAGGGGCAGAAGCGTGTCCAGGGAGAGGCCTGTTTGGCGATGCTGTAGTGCCCAACTGGGAAGTGGAAATAGCAACAGAAAAGGGCAAGGAGGAAGAACAGGGAACAAGGAAGGTAGGACAACCATCGGGTCCACGGAGACGGGCAGAGTGGGTACCAGTGCGGGGGCCTGCGCAGGCGTGCTGCCCTGAATGTGACCATGTGCGGGGTGGTGGGGGCGTGCGTGCGCGAGCCCGAGTGATTTCAGTAACATTAAGCCCTGGCGAACACAGGCAAGGGTGTGAAGCGATGCTGAGAGCAGGGGTCCCACCACGTGCTGCTCCCAATCCCTGCCCTCCTTCCTCCCTGCATTTCCCCCAAATCAGTGTCCGATGTGCCCTGATGTTTCATGCCTGGGAAAGATCCCCCTTAGGCCCTACCCGACAGGAAGGTGGTGACTTTTGTGGTCGCGGGATGTTTTCGTGTGTTTGTTTTTTCTCACCAATTTCAAAGGTGGGCCTACTTCCTGGGACAGCTTGGCCTCCAAGAATGTCCCAAACAGACACTCCACTCCTCAATTCTAAGAGTCCTTCAGATACTTCAGCGTGTGCGAAATCCCTGGGACGTGGATGTGCTTTCCCTTGGAGCTCCCTCCTGCTCGCTCTGCACACCTAGGAAGACTTTAGAGGAGCAAAGAAAGGAAACGTTGAGGAAACTGTAAGGAGCCTCACGATCACCTTCCACATTGGTCTCGCGCCAGGCTCTGGGTGGCATATGGGCATGACATCCTTAAACACTCACGGCCACGGTGACCGCCTGCTTTGCTTTGCATCTGCGGACACAAAATGTCACCAGCCTCTTCAGTAAACAAAGGTTGTGGCCCTGCCATCGGCACTCACACACTGCCTCTGCCCCCAAGGGTGGCCCCCGAGGGCAATTCAAGATGGAGAAAGGCAGGATAGTAGTCCTGGAAAGTTCAGATGCATACCTAGGAATGATTTCAATGGACCAAGACTCTTGTGTCTTCCCATGATTAGAAAAGCGCTCAAATCTCTGACTTGAGATGTTCTGGGTGAGGTGTTGCTGTTGTTGTTGTTGTCGTTGTTCGTGGTGGTGCTGGTGCTGTGTTTATTTCATTGTATTGTTTTTTGTCTTTGTGATTAGCAGCAATCTTTTGGTATTCCCCGACATGTTTCTATTTTTTTCCTCTTTTATTCAACGAAAACTCCTACATAGCCTGGCTCCTTCCTCCCGTACTAATTCAAAACCTTTCCATAGCACTTTGTGAGTGGCTGTCGCCGTGTCTGTAGTCCTCAGTAAGATCCCCGAATAAAAGGTTCCTCTCAGCTTTTACGTTGGACCTTTTTCTGCTCTCTACACATCCCAGTCGGCTCTGGATAAAGGCCCTGATCCCTCGTTTTGAGGCTATGCCTGGAAATGCATCATAGGGTTAGGGTTAGGGTTAGGGTTAGATTTAGGGTTAGGGTTAGGGTTAGGGCTAGTGTTAGGTTTAGGGTTAAGGTTGGGGTTGGGGTTGGTGTTGTGGTTAGGGGTTAGGTTTAGGGTTAGGTTTAGGGTTAGGGTTAGGGTTAGGGTTAGAGGTAAGGTTAGGGTTTTAGTTAGGGTTAAGGGTTAGGGTTAGGGTTAGAGTTAGGGTTAGGGTTAGGGATAGAGTTAGGTTTATGGTTATGGTTAGGGTTAGGGTTAGGGAACGGGTACGGTTTATGGTACAGGTTAGGGTACGAAAACGGTTTAGGGTTAGCGTACGACAACGGTTTAGGGTTAGCGTACGTGTTAGGATACGGGTTAGTGTTACTGTACGGATTAGGATTATGGTTCGGGTTAGGGTAAGGATTAGGGTAAGCGTTAGTGTTAATGTTAGGGATAGGGTTAGGGAACGGGTACGGTTTAGGGTACAGGTTAGGGTATGACAACGGTTTAGGGTTAGCGTACGTGTTAGGGTACGCTTAGGGTAGTTGTTAGGGTACGGGTACGGGTTAGGGTTATGGTTAGGGAACGCGTACGGGTGACGGTTAGGGTTAGAGTTAGGGTTAGGGAACGGGTACGGTTTAGGGTACAGGTTAGTGTACGACAACGGTTTAGGGTTAGCGTAAGTGTTAGGGTACGGGTTAGTGTTAGTGTACGGGTTAGGATGAGGGTACGGTTTAGGGTAAGGCTTCGGGTAAGGTTTAGGGGTAGGGTTAGGGTTAGGGTTAGGGTTTCGGGTACAGGTTACTGTACGACAACGTTTTAAGGTTAGCGTAAGTGTTAGGGTACGGGTTAGTGTTAGTGTACGGGTTAGGATTAGGGTACGGGTTAGGGTAAGCCTTCGGGTAAGGTGTTGAGTGGTTCTTCAGAAGTGGTTTCTGAGATGTGTGCATGTGCTTGTCCGTGTGTGAGTGTGTGTGTGTGTGTGTGTGTGCGCGTGTGTGTGTGTGCGCGCGCGCGTGTTTCCCGGGGATCCATAATTTCCCCTGCAAGATCTCACGGGTCTTCCAGTGAGAACACTAGGCCAGTGTCAGAGGTTAGGTTGAGAAGCAGAGAGATCTCCATGCCAAACCAAGCCAAAAAGCTCCCTTCTTCCACATGACCCTCCAAACCCCAAGACCCACTTCCCCTCCCCCTCCGCCCTGTATTCCACCTTCTCCCAAAGGATAAAAATTCACAGGGGCACCTGGAAAGAATGGAGCATGACATGTGGAAGGGCTTCTGGCGCAGAACTGAAGCCTGAGAGCCTGGCTAGCGAGGCCTGCGGGAAGAAAGACCCCGGTGGTAGCGAACTTGTGGACAAATGTAGTCGAGGCCAAGTGGCCTTCCCCAAGTAGGCCCACCGGGTGCGACCCATGCCATCCCCAAAAGTCCCACCCCCGCGCACAAAGGATGCTCGGGGTTTCCACGCAGGGATGCAGCGCGGGTGGTCACCTCCGGACCCTTGTGACTCAAGTAAAGAAGGGTTCACAACCTTCGGAACCTTCCCGGGATGTGTCTGCCACTGACCCACAGGATCTTTGTCCCAGTGAAGCACTCAACTTGAGCAGAACAGAGGTTGCTCCCTAGGAAGTGATGCGGTGCAGACAAGCCACAGGACAGGAGTCAGAAGATACAAAGAAGAAACTGCAAGCTCACTGGTGGATCTCTGCAGTGTCGTCGACAGCGGCGTTCACTGTGAACCAGGGCATCAAGGGAATCAAGAACTGCCTAGCTACACTTGCGGGTTTGGTGGAAAGTGGCCAAGTTGGTGAAAGAGCCCAGCTGAAGGTGACATGGGTGGTCGGTGAGCTGGACTATGGATGGGGATGAGGATAATGGGATATTGGTGCCTCTGTGGCTGCTGCTGCTGCTGCTGTTGATGATGATGATAATGATGATGATGATGATGGGGAGAAGGAGGAGGAGGAGGAGGAGGAGGTGGAGGAGGACGAGGAGGAGGACCAGGACGAGGACGAGGACGAGGACGAGGTTGAGGACGAGCAAGGTGATCTAATAGTTTCACAGCCACCACTACACACCGTCCACTGTTTGGAAGTTAAAGGCAGGCGCGGAAGGCTCGGTGGGGGTAGGGAAAGGGGAGGACTGCCATTTCTGGAGCCACAGTGCCATCCAGCGGAATGCGTTATGTGAAAAGCCCAGGCAGCCGAGCTGTGTCTTCTGCCCTGCGCAGGGAACCGCGAGGCTGTGCTGGGCAGAATGGGTTCTGCCCAAGGCGCAGGAGGTCTCCTCCACAGGGTTTCAGAGGCCTGTGAGGGCGCCGTGCGCGCCAGTGCGACCCTGTGGGGAAAATCAAGAGCTCTCGGGGCCCCGGACACAACAGGCAGTTCCCGGACTGTCCAGCCCAGGGAGCGGAGCTTCCCCCGTCAGCCATTTTGGGGGTGGGCCCAGAGCAACTCTGCAACTTTTCCTCCGGTGTCCCTGCTGGGGAGTGCCAGGGTGCCCTGCCTGCGGCCGCACGGGGGTCACGTGGCCCCCTTCCTCACCGGAAGCTGAGGGTCTTAGAGGTCCTGGAGCCGGGGCCATTTGCACCGGGCACTCCCAGGGGCGGCCATCTCGTGCTGCCCCTGGGGTTTCTGAGGGCCTTGCCCAGCTGCACAACCAGGGTCCAGTCCCCCGCCGAGAGCACACATGAAGGCACGGCCCGGAGCCCATTGCCCATGTGCACCCTCAGGACAACACACCCACCCCAGCCCCCACGCCGCGCCGTCCCCACTGGGCCAGTTGCTTCCAGCCCTGTGGCTGTCTCCATCCCTTGAGACCTGGTAACTGGCTTTGAGCGAAACCATCTCCGCTTGGTGGCAGTATAGCTCCATCAAGGCCAACTAAGCGCCTAACCCTGCCCCCACTACATCATCAGGCCTGGGTTCTCCTCCCCTTCTAATGTAAAACCAAAAGCAAAACCAAACCAACACAGACAGTGCCACGAAGGAGGAGAGAAAAGGAAAGAAAGCAATCACCCACCGGCACCCACGCGGACCACCAAATGCACAGGACGAAAGGACCACTGGCCACGAGGCTGGACGCCCTGCAGTCCTTTCCACTTCCTTTTCCTCCAACCCCCTTTTTCTTGACTCCTGCTCTTGGGAGAAGTAAAAGGCAAAGGATACACCAAGCGACCTGGCTGGGTGACATTGCCTGAGTGTCTAAATCACAGGATTTCTCCTGGACCAGGTGGCAGCCACCTTACTGGTGGCGGAAAACCTCGCTGGCTTGCAAGTCACTTTGTTGCAGGACTCCGCTTCCCTTTCAAGGCCCGGAGCTTCGGCTTGAGGCCACCACCTCGGGCTGGCCCAACAGTGCAGCCAGAAGTGGCTGGTCCAACCCGGAGGCGCCCCCAACATGGGGTGCCAAGGACTGGCCTCTGGGCGGGCTGGCCTTGCCCTCACACAGGAACCTTGCAAGGCTAACAAACATCGCCAGTCACAGAGCCCCACACGGGGCCTTGCTTCTCTTGAGGATGGGCACAGACTCTGCTCCCACTTGAAGACCCCATTTATCTGGCTAAAACAAGGGACGTTTCAGGTTTACACTGGCAGCTTGGGCCCACCTGCTGACCGACGACTAACACCTGGAACACAGAGTGGCTGCGTGTCCCTTTTTGAGAGCCCCTCTGGGAATGCGTGTTTCAGCCATTCTCAGAGTACTTGCTGCGGTCAGGGGGTGGGGTGGGGGTGGGGTGGGGGGAGACAGGTGCGAGGGTATAGAGGAAAGCACAGGTGACAGCGTGTGTCAGTATGTTTGTGGTTGTGTGAGGATGTGCTGTGTGTGGCGGGGTAGGAAGATAGGGGGTGTGTGTGTGTGTGTGTGTGCGTGTGTGTGTGTTTTTCTGTGTGTGTTTGTGTACTCGAGCCCATGCTCTCACACCTGTCTAAGGTGCTTGCCTGCCCGTGGGCATGTGTTGCCGTGGGTATCCGGCCTGTGGGTGCTTGATTGCCTGGTCTTCCTGAGCGGCGGCCAGCACCAACCTGCCTGGGCTTGTGGACAGGGAGGCGACCGCTCGTAAGTAATACAGTGAAATGTACACTGTTCGGATCACGCCATTGGATTGGGAACCAACGGCAAGCAGGGTGCAACTTGAGGGGGCCCTGCTGGCTCACGTTTGGACTTGAAGGGCTTCCATAAGGAGAACAACTGCACCGAATGGAAAGTCAAGAGATAATTTTGCAAGCCTCGAGTCCGTCATGCTGTTTCACTGCGAAGTAACTCCTAGATCTTGTTTGGTTTTGTTGGTGTTTAGTTTTCTGGGTTTTCCCGGAGGGTGACAATGCCCTCCACCGCTGGAGAAGGGAAAAGATGTCGCGGAGGAAGGGGAAGAGTCCGAAGTGACACCACACGACTGCCTTTCTCCTACACTCGTGCCTCCCCCTTAACCAAAGAGCAGGACGTGCGAGGAGGACGCTGAGGACACTAGGCCAGCTCAGAATAGACAGTGAAAGGATAGAGGGAAGCAGGTAACTGAACACCACCACCACCACCACCGTCACCATCAACAACCACCTCCAGCCACCGTCGCCACGACAACCACGAGCGTTGCCGTGGATCCAGTGCAGGGGGGCTTACATGTGTATCTTTTGCAACATGCACAGGGAGTGACAGGGAGACACAAGCTGCCGGCAGACCAAAGGACAGGCCACCAGGCAGCCCCTTGACCTGGGCATGGTGGCGGGGGGCGGCGTGGGGGTCCCTCCTGAGTGCCAATCAAGGGCTCCGACTCAGCAGTGGGCCCGCCGGGCCTACAGAAGGCAAAAGGAGAGGTAGAGCCACCTCTGACACCCTGAGTATGTCATGGGTACACTGCAAAGGGCCAAAGAGCCTCGGGATGCCATCAGGGCACTCAGGAAAGGTTTAGGTAGAACCCTGGGAAATCTAGGTTACTAAGGGGAGGTAAGGGACACGAGAGGGGTGAGGTAATCCCCGATGGCAATTAAGGGATGGCTGTGAGGGAATGCCCCTTACTCTCCTAGTCCACGGGGGCATTTTCCCTTGCACAGGGAAAGTACATGTATTGGCCACGTTGAGCTTCCCAGGCACGCTCCCAACCGTGCCTTTTGTCCAGAGGGAAGAACTGCAAGTAAGGCATTGAGTGGAAGGCAGGAGCCGAAAGCGGAGAGCAAACAGAAATCAAAAAGAAAGAACCATAATGGAGGTGAAGCATGAAGGCGATCCCCAGGGCACACTGTGTCCCAAGTTGGCAGATGGAACCGGCCGAAGCCTCCTGGGGCTTCCTGAGGGAAGAGCCGTCAGCCAAGGCTAAGTCTCAGCCACTCAGGCAAGGGGCAGAAGCGTGTCCAGGGAGAGGCCTGTTTGGCGATGCTGTAGTGCCCAACTGGGAAGTGGAAATAGCAACAGAAAAGGGCAAGGAGGAAGAACAGGGAACAAGGAAGGTAGGACAACCATCGGGTCCACGGAGACGGGCAGAGTGGGTACCAGTGCGGGGGGCCTGCGCAGGCGTGCTGCCCTGAATGTGACCATGTGCGGGGTGGTGGGGGCGTGCGTGCGCGAGCCCGAGTGATTTCAGTAACATTAAGCCCTGGCGAACACAGGCAAGGGTGTGAAGCGATGCTGAGAGCAGGGGTCCCACCACGTGCTGCTCCCAATCCCTGCCCTCCTTCCTCCCTGCATTTCCCCCAAATCAGTGTCCGATGTGCCCTGATGTTTCATGCCTGGGAAAGATCCCCCTTAGGCCCTACCCGACAGGAAGGTGGTGAACTTTTGTGGGTCGCGGGATGTTTTCGTGTGTTTGTTTTTTCTCACCAATTTCAAAGGTGGGCCTACTTCCTGGGACAGCTTGGCCTCCAAGAATGTCCCAAACAGACACTCCACTCCTCAATTCTAAGAGTCCTTCAGATACTTCAGCGTGTGCGAAATCCCCTGGGACGCGTGGATGTGCTTTCCCTTGGAGCTCCCTCCTGCTCGCTCTGCACACCTAGGAAGACTTTAGAGGAGCAAAGAAGGAAACGTTGAGGAAACTGTAAGGAGCCTCACGATCACCTTCCACATTGGTCTCGCGCCAGGCTCTGGGTGGCATATGGGCATGACATCCTTAAACACTCACGCCACGGTGACCGCCTGCTTTGCTTTGCATCTGCGGACACAAATGTCACCAGCCTCTTCAGTAAACAAAGGTTGTGGCCCTGCCATCGGCACTCACAACACTGCCTCTGCCCCCAAGGGTGGCCCCGAGGGCAATTCAAGATGGAGAAAGGCAGGATAGTAGTCCTGGAAAGTTCAGATGCATACCTAGGAATGATTTCAATGGACCAAGACTCTTGTGTCTTCCATGATTAGAAAAGCGCTCAAATCTCTGACTTGAGATGTTCTGGTGAGGTGTTGCTGTTGTTGTTGTTGTCGTTGTTCGTGGTGGTGCTGGTGCTGTGTTTATTTCATTGTATTGTTTTTTGTCTTTGTGATTAGCAGCAATCTTTTGGTATTCCCCGACATGTTTCTATTTTTTCCTCTTTTATTCAACGAAAACTCCTACATAGCCGGGCTCCTTCCTCCCGTACTATTCAAAACCTTTCCATAGCACTTTGTGAGTGGCTGTCGCCGTGTCTGTAGTCCTCAGTAAGATCCCCGAATAAAAGGTTCCTCTCAGCTTTTACGTTGGACCTTTTTTCTGCTCTCTACACATCCCAGTCGGCTCTGGATAAAGGCCCTGATCCCTCGTTTGAGGCTATGCCTGGGAATGCATCATAGGGTTAGGGTTAGGGTTAGGGTTAGGGTTAGGGTTAGGGTTAGGGTTAGATTTAGGGTTAGGGTTAGGGTTAGGGCTAGTGTTAGGTTAGGGTTAAGGTTGGGGTTGGGGTTGGTGTTGTGGTTAGGGGTTAGGTTTAGGGTTAGGGTTAGGGTTAGGGTTAGAGGTAAGGTTAGGGTTTTAGTTAGGGTTAAGGGTTAGGGTTAGGGTTAGAGTTAGGGTTAGGGTTAGGGATAGAGTTAGGTTTATGGTTATGGTTAGGGTTAGGGTTAGGGAACGGGTACGGTTTATGGTACAGGTTAGGGTACGAAAACGGTTAGGGTTAGCGTACGACAACGGTTTAGGGTTAGCGTACGTGTTAGGATACGGGTTAGTGTTACTGTACGGATTAGGATTATGGTTCGGGTTAGGGTAAGGATTAGGGTAAGCGTTAGTGTTAATGTTAGGGATAGGGTTAGGGGAACGGGTACGGTTTAGGGTGCAGGTTAGTGTACGACAACGGGTTAGGGTTAGCATACGTGTTAGAGTACGGGTTAGTATTAGTGTACGGGTTAGGAATTAGGGTACGGGTTAGGGTAAGGCTTCAGGTAAGGTTTAGGGTTACGTTTAAGGTTAGGGTTAGGGAACGGGTACGGTTTAGGGTACAGGTTAGGGTATGACAACGGTTTAGGGTTAGCGTACGTGTTAGGGTACGCTTAGGGTAGTTGTTAGGGTACGGGTACGGGTTAGGGTTATGGTTAGGGTACGCTTAGGGTGACGGTTAGGGTTAGAGTTAGGGTTAGGGAACGGGTACGGTTTAGGGTACAGGTTAGTGTACGACAACGGTTTAGGGGTTAGCGTAAGTGTTAGGGTACGGGTTAGTGTTAGTGTACGGGTTAGGATGAGGGTACGGTTTAGGGTAAGGCTTCGGGTAAGGTTTAGGGGTAGGGTTAGGGTTAGGGTTAGGGTTTCGGGTACAGGTTTACTGTACGACAAACGTTTTAAGGTTAGCGTAAGTGTTAGGGTACGGGTTAGTGTTAGTGTACGGGTTAGGATTAGGGTACGGGTTAGGGTAAGCCTTCGGGTAAGGTGTTGAGTGGTTCTTCAGAAGTGGTTTCTGAGATGTGTGCATGTGCTTGTCCGTGTGTGAGTGTGTGTGTGTGTGTGCGTGGTGTGTGTGCGCAGCGCGCGCGTGTTTCCCGGGGATCCATAATTTCCCCTGCAAGATCTCACGGGTCTTCCAGTGAGAACACTAGGCCAGTGTCAGAGGTTAGGTTGAGAAGCAGAGAGATCTCCATGCCAAACCAAGCCAAAAAGCGCCCTTCTTCCACATGACCCTCCAAACCCCAAGACCCACTTCCCCTCCCCCTCCGCCCTGTATTCCACCTTCTCCCAAAGGGATAAAAATTCACAGGGGCACCTGGAAAGAATGGAGCATGACATGTGGAAGGGCTTCTGGCGCAGAACTGAAGCCTGAGAGCCTGGCTAGCGAGGCCTGCGGGAAGAAAAGACCCCGGTGGTAGCGAACTTGTGGACAAATGTAGTCGAGGCCAAGTGGCCTTCCCCAAGTAGGCCCACCGGTGCGACCCCATGCCATCCCCAAAAGTCCCACCCCCCGCGCACAAAGGATGCTCGGGGTTTCCACGCAGGGATGCAGCGCGGTGGTCACCTCCGGACCCTTGTGACTCAAGTAAAGAAGGGTTCACAACCTTCGGAACCTTCCCGGGATGTGTCTGCCACTGACCCACAGGATCTTTGTCCCAGTGAAGCACTCAACTTGAGCAGAACAGAGGTTGCTCCCTAGGAAGTGATGCGGTGCAGACAAGCCACAGGACAGGAGTCAGAAGATACAAAGAAGAAACTGCAAGCTCACTGGTGGGATCTCTGCAGTGTCGTCGACAGCGGCGTTCACTGTGAACCAGGGCATCAAGGGAATCAAGAACTGCCTAGCTACACTTGCGGGTTTGGTGGAAAGTGGCCAAGTTGGTGAAAGAGCCCAGCTGAAGGTGACATGGGTGGTCGGTGAGCTGGACTATGGATGGGGATGAGGATAATGGGATATTGGTGCCTCTGTGGCTGCTGCTGCTGCTGCTGTTGATGATGATGATAATGATGATGATGATGATGGGGAGAAGGAGGAGGAGGAGGAGGAGGAGGTGGAGGAGGACGAGGAGGAGGACCAGGGACGAGGACGAGGACGAGGACGAGGTTGAGGTACGAGCAAGGTGATCTAATAGTTTCACAGCCACCACTACACACCGTCCACTGTTTGGAAGTTAAGGCAGGCGCGGAAGGCTCGGTGGGGGTAGGGAAGGGGAGACTGCCATTTCTGGAGCCACAGTGCCATCCAGCGGAATGCGTTATGTGAAAAGCCCAGGCAGCCGAGCTGTGTCTTCTGCCCTGCGCAGGGAACCGCGAGGCTGTGCTGGGCAGAAATGGGTTCTGCCCAAGGCGCAGGAGGTCTCCTCCACAGGGTTTCAGAGGCCTGTGAGGGCGCCGTGCGCGCCAGTGCGACCCTGTGGGGAAAATCAAGAGCTCTCGGGCCCCGGACACAACAGGCAGTTCCCGGACTGTCCAGCCCAGGGAGCGGAGCTTCCCCGTCAGCCATTTTGGGGTGGGCCCAGAGCAACTCTGCAACTTTTTCCTCCGGTGTCCCCTGCTGGGGAGTGCCAGGGTGCCCTGCCTGCGGCCGCACGGGGGTCACGTGGCCCCCTTCCTCACCGGAAAGCTGAGGGTCTTAGAGTCCTGGAGCCGGGGCCATTGCACCGGGCACTCCCAGGGGCGGCCATCTCGTGCTGCCCCTGGGGTTCTGAGGGCCTGCCCAGCTGCAACAACCAGGTCCCGTCCCCCGCCGAGAGCACACATGAAGGCACGGCCCGGAGCCCATTGCCCATGTGCACCCTCAGGAACAACACACCCACCCCAGCCCCACGCCGCGCCGTCCCCACTGGGCCAGTTGCTTCCAGCCCTGTGTGCTGTCTCCATCCCTTGAGACCTGGTAACTGGCTTTGAGCGAAACCATCTCCGTTGGTGGCAGTATAGCTCCATCAAGGCCAACTAAGCGCCTAAACCCTGCCCCCACTACATCATCAGGGCCTGGGTTCTCCTCCCCTTCTAATGTAAAACCAAAAGCAAAACCAAACCAACACAGACAGTGCCACGAAGGAGGAGAGAAAAGGAAAGAAAGCAGTCACCCACCGGCACCCACGCGGACCACCAAATGCACAGGACGAAAGGACCACTGGCCACGAGGGCTGGACCCCCTGCAGTCCTTTCCCACTTCTTCCTCCAACCCCCTTTTTCTTGACTCCTGCTCTTGGGAGAAGTAAAAGGCAAAGGATTACACCAAGCGACCTGGCTGGGTGACATTGCCTGAGTGTCTAAATCACAGGATTTCTCCTGGACCAGGTGGCAGCCACCTTACTGTGTGGCGAAAACCTCGCTGGCTTGCAAGTCACTTTGTTGCAGGACTCCGCTTCCCTTTCAAGGCCCGGAGCTTCGGCTTGAGGCCACCACCTCGGGCTGGCCCAACAGTGCAGCCAGAAGTGGCTGGTCCAACCCGGAGGCGCCCCCAACATGGGGTGCCAAGGACTGGCTCTGGGCGGGCTGGCCTTGCCCTCACACAGGAACCTTGCAAGGCTAACAAACATCGCCAGTCACAGAGCCCCACACGGGGCCTTGCTTCTCTTGAGGATGGGCACAGACTCTGCTCCCACTTGAAGACCCCATTTATCTGGCTAAACAAGGGACGTTTCAGGTTTACACTGGCAGCTTGGGCCCACCTGCTGACCGACGACTAACACCTGGAACACAGAGTGGCTGCGTGTCCCTTTTTGAGAGCCCCTCTGGGAATGCGTGTTTCAGCCATTCTCAGAGTACTTGCTGCGGTCAGGGGGTGGGGTGGGGGTGGGGTGGGGGGAGACAGGTGCGAGGGTATAGAGGAAAGCACAGGTGACAGCGTGTGTCAGTATGTTTGTGGTTGTGTGAGGATGTGCTGTGTGTGGCGGGGTAGGAAGATAGGGGTGTGTGTGTGTGTGTGTGTGTGTGTGTGTGTGTGTGTTGTCTGTGTGTGTGTGTGTCGTGTGTATGCTGCCTCTTACACCTGTCTAAGGTGCTTGCCTGCCCGTGGGCATGTGTTGCCGTGGGTATCCGGCTGTGGGTGCTTGATTGCCTGGTCTTCTGAGCGGCGGCCAGCACCAACCTGCCTGGGCTTGTGGACAGGGAGGCGACCGCTCGTAAGTAATACAGTGAAATGTACACTGTTCGGATCACGCCATTGGATTGGGAACCAACGGCAAGCAGGGTGCAACTTGAGGGGGCCCCTGCTGGCTCACGTTTGGACTTGAAGGGCTTCCATAAGGAGAACACTGCACCGAATGGAAAGTCAAGAGATAATTTTGCAAGCCTCGAGTCCGTCATGCTGTTTCACTGCGAAGTAACTCCTAGATCTTGTTTGGTTTTGTTGGTGTTTAGTTTTCTGGGTTTGTCCCGGAGGGTGACAATGCCCTCCACCGCTGGAGAAGGGAAAAGATGTCGCGGAGGAAGGGAAGAGTCCGAAGTGAACCACACGACTGCCTTCTCCTACACTCGTGCCTCCCCTTAACCAAAGAGCAGACGTGCGAGGAGGACGCTGAGGACACTAGGCCAGCTCAGAATAGACAGTGAAAGGAATAGAGGGAAGCAGTAACTGACCACACCACCACCACCACCGTCACCATCACCACCACCTCCACCACCGTCGCCACGACAACCACGAGCGTTGCCGTGGATCCAGTGCAGGGGGGCTTCACTGTGTATCTTTTGCAACATGCACAGGGAGTGACAGGGAGACACAAGCTGCCGCAGACCAAAGGACAGGCCACCAGGCAGCCCCTTGACCTGGGCATGGCGGCGGGGGCGGCGTGGGGGTCCCCTCCTGAGTGCCATCAAGGGCTCCGACTCAGCAGTGGGCCCGCCGTGGCCTACAGAAGGCAAAAGGAGAGGTAGAGCCACCTCTGACACCCTGAGTATGTCATTGGGTACACTGCAAAGGGCCAAAGAGCCTCGGGATGCGCTCAGGGCACTCAGGAAAGGTTAGGTAGAACCCTGGGAAATCTAGGTTACTAACGGGAGGTAAGGGACACGAGAGGGGTGAGGTAATCCCCGATGGCAATTAAGGGATGGCTGTGAGGGAATGCCCCTACTCTCCTAGTCCACGGGGGCATTTTCCCTTGCACAGGGAAAGTACATGTATTGGCCACGTTGAGCTTCCCAGGCACGCTCCCAACCGTGCCTTTTGTCCAGAGGGAAGAACTGCAAGTAAGGCATTGAGTGGAAGGCAGGAAGCCGAAAGCGGAGAGCAAACAGAAATCAAAAGAAAGAACCATAATGGAGGTGAAAGCATGAAGGCGATCCCCAGGGCACACTGTGTCCCAAGTTGGCAGATGGAACCGGCCGAAGCCTCCTGGGGCTTCCTGAGGGAAGAAGCCGTCAGCCAAGGCTAAGTCTCAGCCACTCAGGCAAGGGGCAGAAGCTGTGTCCAGGGAGGAGGCCTGTTTGGCGATGCTGTAGTGCCCAACTGGGAAGTGGAAATAGCAACAGAAAAGGGCAAGGAGGAAGAACAGGGAACAAGGAAGGTAGGGACAACCATCGGGTCCACGGAGACGGGCAGAGTGGGTACCAGTGCGGGGGCCCTGCGCAGGCGTGCTGCCCCTGAATGTGACCATGTGCGGGGTGGTGGGGGCGTGCGTGCGCGAGCCCGAGTGATTTCAGTAACATTAAGCCCTGGCGAACACAGGCAAGGGTGTGAAGCGATGCTGAGAGCTAGGGGTCCCACCACGTGCTGCTCCCAATCCCTGCCCTCCTTCCTCCCTGCATTTCCCCCAAATCAGTGTCCGATGTGCCCTGATGTTTCATGCCTGGGAAAGAATCCCCCTTAGGCCCTACCCGACAGGAAGGTGGTGACTTTTGTGGTCGCGGGATGTTTTCGTGTGTTTGTTTTTTCTCACAATTTCAAAGGTGGGCCTACTTCCTGGGACAGCTTCGGCCTCCAAGAATGTCCCAAACAGACACTCCACTCCTCAATTCTAAGAGTCCTTCAGATACTTCAGCGTGTGCGAAATCCCTGGGACGTGGATGTGCTTTTCCCTTGGAGCTCCCTCCTGCTCGCTCTGCACACCTAGGAAGACTTTAGAGGAGCAAAGAAAGGAAACGTTGAGGAAACTGTAAGGAGCCTCACGATCACCTTCCACATTGGTCTCGCGCCAGGCTCTGGGTGGCATATGGGCATGACATCCTTAAACACTCACGCCACGGTGACCGCCTGCTTTGCTTTGCATCTGCGGACACAAAATGTCACCAGCCTCTTCAGTAAACAAAGGTTGTGGCCCTGCCATCGGCACTCACACACTGCCTCTGCCCCCAAGGGTGGCCCCCGAGGGCAATTCAAGATGGAGAAAGGCAGGATAGTAGTCCTGGAAAGTTCAGATGCATACCTAGGAATGATTTCAATGGACCAAGACTCTTGTGTCTTCCCATGATTAGAAAAGCGCTCAAATCTCTGACTTGAGATGTTCTGGGTGAGGTGTTGCTGTTGTTGTGTTGTCGTTGTTCGTGGTGGTGCTGGTGCTGGTTTATTTCATTGTATTGTTTTTTGTCTTTGTGATTAGCAGCAATCTTTTGGTATTCCCGACATGTTTCTATTTTTTTCCTCTTTTATTCAACGAAAAACTCCTACATAGCCTGGCTCCTTCCTCCCGTACTAATTCAAACCTTTCCATAGCACTTTGTGAGTGGCTGTCGCCGTGTCTGTAGTCCTCAGTAAGATCCCCGAATAAAAGGTTCCTCTCAGCTTTTACGTTGGACCTTTTTCTGCTCTCTACACATCCCAGTCGGCTCTGGATAAAGGCCCTGATCCCTCGTTTTGAGGCTATGCCTGGAAATGCATCATAGGGTTAGGGTTAGGGTTAGATTTAGGGTTAGGGTTAGGGTTAGGGCTAGTGTTAGGTTTAGGGTTAAGGTTGGGGTTGGGGTTGGTGTTGTGGTTAGGGGTTAGGTTTAGGGTTAGGGTTAGGGTTAGGGTTAGAGGTAAGGTTAGGGTTTTAGTTAGGGTTAAGGGTTAGAGTTAGGGTTAAGGGTTAGGGTTAGGGTTAGAGTTAGGGTTAGGGTTAGGGATAGAGTTAGGTTTATGGTTATGGTTAGGGTTAGGGTTAGGGAACGGGTACGGTTTATGGTACAGGTTAGGGTACGAAAACGGTTTAGGGTTAGCGTACGACAACGGTTTAGGGTTAGCGTACGTGTTAGGATACGGGTTAGTGTTACTGTACGGATTAGGATTATGGTTCGGGTTAGGGTAAGGATTAGGGTAAGCGTTAGTGTTAATGTTAGGGATAGGGTTAGGGAACGGGTACGGTTTAGGGTGCAGGTTAGTGTACGACAACGGTTTAGGGTTAGCATACGTGTTAGAGTACGGGTTAGTATTAGTGTACGGGTTAGAATTAGGGTACGGGTTAGGGTAAGGCTTCAGGTAAGGTTTAGGGTTACGTTTAAGGTTAGGGTTAGGGAACGGGTACGGTTTAGGGTACAGGTTAGGGTATGACAACGGTTTAGGGTTAGCGTACGTGTTAGGGTACGCTTAGGGTAGTTGTTAGGGTACGGGTACGGGTTAGGGTTATGGTTAGGGAACGCGTACGGGTGACGGTTAGGGTTAGAGTTAGGGTTAGGGAACGGGTACGGTTTAGGGTACAGGTTAGTGTACGACAACGGTTTAGGGTTAGCGTAAGTGTTAGGGTACGGGTTAGTGTTAGTGTACGGGTTAGGATGAGGGTACGGTTTAGGGTAAGGCTTCGGGTAAGGTTTAGGGTTAGGGTTAGGGTTAGGGTACGGTTTCGGGTACAGGTTACTGTACGACAACGTTTTAAGGTTAGCGTAAGTGTTAGGGTACGGGTTAGTGTTAGTGTACGGGTTAGGATTAGGGTACGGGTTAGGGTAAGCCTTCGGGTAAGGTGTTGAGTGGTTCTTCAGAAGTGGTTTCTGAGATGTGTGCATGTGCTTGTCCGTGTGTGAGTGTGTGTGTGTGTGTGCGTGTGTGTGTGTGCGCGCGCGCGCGTGTTTCCCGGGGATCCATAATTTCCCCTGCAAGATCTCACGGGTCTTCCAGTGAGAACACTAGGCCAGTGTCAGAGGTTAGGTTGAGAAGCAGAGAGATCTCCATGCCAAACCAAGCCAAAAAGCTCCCTTCTTCCACATGACCCTCCAAACCCCAAGACCCACTTCCCCTCCCCCTCCGCCCTGTATTCCACCTTCTCCCAAAGGATAAAAATTCACAGGGGCACCTGGAAAGAATGGAGCATGACATGTGGAAGGGCTTCTGGCGCAGAACTGAAGCCTGAGAGCCTGGCTAGCGAGGCCTGCGGGAAGAAAGACCCCGGTGGTAGCGAACTTGTGGACAAATGTAGTCGAGGCCAAGTGGCCTTCCCCAAGTAGGCCCACCGGTGCGACCCATGCCATCCCCAAAAGTCCCACCCCCGCGCACAAAGGATGCTCGGGGTTTCCACGCAGGGATGCAGCGCGGTGGTCACCTCCGGACCCTTGTGACTCAAGTAAAGAAGGGTTCACAACCTTCGGAACCTTCCCGGGATGTGTCTGCCACTGACCCACAGGATCTTTGTCCCAGTGAAGCACTCAACTTGAGCAGAACAGAGGTTGCTCCCTAGGAAGTGATGCGGTGCAGACAAGCCACAGGACAGGAGTCAGAAGATACAAAGAAGAAACTGCAAGCTCACTGGTGGGATCTCTGCAGTGTCGTCGACAGCGGCGTTCACTGTGAACCAGGGCATCAAGGGAATCAAGAACTGCCTAGCTACACTTGCGGGGTTTGGTGGAAAGTGGCCAAGTGGTGATGAAAGAGCCCAGCTGAAGGTGACATGGGTGGTCGGTGAGCTGGACTATGGATGGGGATGAGGATAATGGGATATTGGTGCCTCTGTGGCTGCTGCTGCTGCTGCTGTTGATGATGATGATAATGATGATGATGATGATGGGGAGAAGGAGGAGGAGGAGGAGGAGGAGGTGGAGGAGGACGAGGAGGAGGACCAGGACGAGGACGAGGACGAGGACGAGGTTGAGGACGAGCAAGGTGATCTAATAGTTTCACAGCCACCACTACACACCGTCCACTGTTTGGAAGTTAAAGGCAGGCGCGGAAGGCTCGGTGGGGGTAGGGAAAGGGGAGACTGCCATTTCTGGAGCCACAGTGCCATCCAGCGGAATGCGTTATGTGAAAAGCCCAGGCAGCCGAGCTGTGTCTTCTGCCCTGCGCAGGGAACCGCGAGGCTGTGCTGGGCAGAATGGGTTCTGCCCAAGGCGCAGGAGGTCTCCTCCACAGGGTTTCAGAGGCCTGTGAGGGCGCCGTGCGCGCCAGTGCGACCCTGTGGGGAAAATCAAGAGCTCTCGGGGCCCCGGACACAACAGGCAGTTCCCGGACTGTCCAGCCCAGGGAGCGGAGCTTCCCCCGTCAGCCATTTTGGGGGTGGGCCCAGAGCAACTCTGCAACTTTTCCTCCGGTGTCCCTGCTGGGGAGTGCCAGGGTGCCCTGCCTGCGGCCGCACGGGGGTCACGTGGCCCCCTTCCTCACCGGAAGCTGAGGGTCTTAGAGGTCCTGGAGCCGGGGCCATTTGCACCGGGCACTCCCAGGGGCGGCCATCTCGTGCTGCCCTGGGGTTTCTGAGGGCCTTGCCCAGCTGCACAACCAGGGTCCAGTCCCCCGCCGAGAGCACACATGAAGGCACGGCCCGGAGCCCATTGCCCATGTGCACCCTCAGGACAACACACCCACCCCAGCCCCCGCCGCGCCGTCCCCACTGGGCCAGTTGCTTCCAGCCCTGTGGCTGTCTCCATCCCTTGAGACCTGGTAACTGGCTTTGAGCGAAACCATCTCCGCTTGGTGGCAGTATAGCTCCATCAAGGCCAACTAAGCGCCTAACCCTGCCCCACTACATCATCAGGCCTGGGTTCTCCTCCCCTTCTAATGTAAAACCAAAAGCAAAACCAAACCAACACAGACAGTGCCACGAAGGAGGAGAGAAAAGGAAAGAAAGCAATCACCCACCGGCACCCACGCGGACCACCAAATGCACAGGACGAAAGGACCACTGGCCACGAGGCTGGACCCCTGCAGTCCTTTCCACTTCCTTCCTCCAACCCTTTTTCTTGACTCCTGCTCTTGGGAGAAGTAAAAGGCAAAGGATACACCAAGCGACCTGGCTGGGTGACATTGCCTGAGTGTCTAAATCACAGGATTTCTCCTGGACCAGGTGGCAGCCACCTTACTGGTGGCGAAAACCTCGCTGGCTTGCAAGTCACTTTGTTGCAGGACTCCGCTTCCCTTTCAAGGCCCGGAGCTTCGGCTTGAGGCCACCACCTCGGGCTGGCCCAACAGTGCAGCCAGAAGTGGCTGGTCCAACCCGGAGGCGCCCCCAACATGGGTGCCAAGGACTGGCTCTGGGCGGGCTGCCTTGCCCTCACACAGGAACCTTGCAAGGCTAACAAACATCGCCAGTCACAGAGCCCCACACGGGGCCTTGCTTCTCTTGAGGATGGGCACAGACTCTGCTCCCACTTGAAGACCCCATTTATCTGGCTAAACAAGGGACGTTTCAGGTTTACACTGGCAGCTTGGGCCCACCTGCTGACCGACGACTAACACCTGGAACACAGAGTGGCTGCGTGTCCCTTTTTGAGAGCCCCTCTGGGAATGCGTGTTTCAGCCATTCTCAGAGTACTTGCTGCGGTCAGGGGGTGGGGTGGGGGTGGGGTGGGGGAGACAGGTGCGAGGGTATAGAGGAAAGCACAGGTGACAGCGTGTGTCAGTATGTTTGTGGTTGTGTGAGGATGTGCTGTGTGTGGCGGGGTAGGAAGATAGGGGGTGTGTGTGTGTGTGTGTGTGCGTGTGTGTGTGTTTTTCTGTGTGTGTGTGTGTACTCGAGCCCATGCTCTCACACCTGTCTAAGGTGCTTGCCTGCCCGTGGGCATGTGTTGCCGTGGGTATCCGGCTGTGGGTGCTTGATTGCCTGGTCTTCTGAGCGGCGGCCAGCACCAACCTGCCTGGGCTTGTGGACAGGGAGGCGACCGCTCGTAAGTAATACAGTGAAATGTACACTGTTCGGATCACGCCATTGGATTGGGAACCAACGGCAAGCAGGGTGCAACTTGAGGGGGCCCTGCTGGCTCACGTTTGGACTTGAAGGGCTTCCATAAGGAGAACAACTGCACCGAATGGAAAGTCAAGAGATAATTTTGCAAGCCTCGAGTCCGTCATGCTGTTTCACTGCGAAGTAACTCCTAGATCTTGTTTGGTTTTGTTGGTGTTTAGTTTTCTGGGTTTTCCCGGAGGGTGACAATGCCCTCCACCGCTGGAGAAGGAAAAGATGTCGCGGAGGAAGGGGAAGAGTCCGAAAGTGAACCACACGACTGCCTTCTCCTACACTCGTGCCTCCCCCTTAACCAAAGAGCAGACGTGCGAGGAGGACGCTGAGGACACTAGGCCAGCTCAGAATAGACAGTGAAAGGAATAGAGGGAAGCAGTAACTGACCACCACCACCACCACCACCACCGTCACCATCACCACCACCTCCACCACCGTCGCCACGACAACCACGAGCGTTGCCGTGGATCCAGTGCAGGGGGCTTCACTGTGTATCTTTTGCAACATGCACAGGGAGTGACAGGGAGACACAAGCTGCCGGCAGACCAAAGGACAGGCCACCAGGCAGCCCCTTGACCTGGGCATGGCGGCGGGGGCGGCGTGGGGGTCCCTCCTGAGTGCCATCAAGGGCTCCGACTCAGCAGTGGGCCCGCCGGGCCTACAGAAGGCAAAAGGAGAGGTAGAGCCACCTCTGACACCCTGAGTATGTCATGGGTACACTGCAAAGGGCCAAAGAGCCTCGGGATGCACTCAGGGCACTCAGGAAAGGTTAGGTAGAACCCTGGGAAATCTAGGTTACTAAGGGGAGGTAAGGGACACGAGAGGGGTGAGGTAATCCCCGATGGCAATTAAGGGATGGCTGTGAGGGAATGCCCCTTACTCTCCTAGTCCACGGGGGCATTTTCCCTTGCACAGGGAAAGTACATGTATTGGCCACGTTGAGCTTCCCAGGCACGCTCCAACCGTGCCTTTTGTCCAGAGGGAAGAACTGCAAGTAAGGCATTGAGTGGAAGGCAGGAGCCGGAAAGCGGAGAGCAAACAGAAATCAAAAGAAAGAACCATAATGGAGGTGAAGCATGAAAGGCGATCCCCAGGGCACACTGTGTCCCCAGTTGGCAGATGGAACCGGCCGAAGCCTCCTGGGGCTTCCTGAGGGAAGAGCCGTCAGCCCAAGGCTAAGTCTCAGCCACTCAGGCAAGGGGCAGAAGCGTGTCCAGGGAGAGGCCTGTTTGGCGATGCTGTAGTGCCCAACTGGGAAGTGGAAATAGCAACAGAAAAGGGCAAGGAGGAAGAACAGGGAACAAGGAAGGTAGGGCAACCGTCGGGTCCACGGAGACGGGCAGAGTGGGTACCAGTGCGGGGCCTGCGCAGGCGTGCTGCCCTGAATGTGACCATGTGCGGGGTGGTGGGGGTGTGCGTGCGCGAGCCCGAGTGATTTCAGTAACATTAAGCCCTGGCGAACACAGGCAAGGGTGTGAAGCGATGCTGAGAGTAGGGGTTCCACCACGTGCTGCTCCCAATCCCTGCCTCCTTCCTCCCTGCATTTCCCCCAAATCAGTGTCCGATGTGCCCTGATGTTTCATGCCTGGGAAAGATCCCCTTAGGCCCTACCCGACAGGAAGGTGGTGACTTTTGTGGTCGCGGGATGTTTTCGTGTGTTTGTTTTTTCTCACCAATTTCAAAGGTGGGCCTACTTCCTGGGACAGCTTGGCCTCCAAGAATGTCCCAAACAGACACTCCACTCCTCAATTCTAAGAGTCCTTCAGATACTTCAGCGTGTGCGAAATCCCTGGGACGTGGATGTGCTTTCCCTTGGAGCTCCCTCCTGCTCGCTCTGCACACCTAGGAAGACTTTAGAGGAGCAAAGAAAGGAAACGTTGAGGAAACTGTAAGGAGCCTCACGATCACCTTCCACATTGGTCTCGCGCCAGGCTCTGGGTGGCATATGGGCATGACATCCTTAAACACTCACGCCACGGTGACCGCCTGCTTTGCTTTGCATCTGCGGACACAAAATGTCACCAGCCTCTTCAGTAAACAAAGGTTGTGGCCCTGCCATCGGCACTCACACACTGCCTCTGCCCCCAAGGGTGGCCCCCGAGGGCAATTCAAGATGGAGAAAAGGCAGGATAGTAGTCCTGGAAAGTTCAGATGCATACCTAGGAATGATTTCAATGGACCAAGACTCTTGTGTCTTCCCATGATTAGAAAAGCGCTCAAATCTCTGACTTGAGATGTTCTGGGTGAGGTGTTGCTGTTGTTGTTGTTGCTGTTGTTGTTGTTCGTGGTGGTGCTGGTGCTGTGTTTATTTCATTGTTTTGTTTTTTGTCTTTGTGATTAGCAGCAATCTTTTGGTATTCCCCGACATGTTTCTATTTTTTCCTCTTTTATTCAACGAAAACTCCTACATAGCCTGGCTCCTTCCTCCCGTACTAATTCAAAACCTTTCCATAGCACTTTGTGAGTGGCTGTCGCCGTGTCTGTAGTCCTCAGTAAGATCCCCGAATAAAAGGTTCCTCTCAGCTTTTACGTTGTACCTTTTTCTGCTCTCTACACATCCCAGTCGGCTCTGGATAAAGGCCCTGATCCCTCGTTTTGAGGCTATGCCTGGAAATGCATCATAGGGTTAGGGTTAGGGTTAGGATTAGGGTAGGGTTAGGGTTAGGGTTAGGGTTTAGATTTAGGGTTAGGGTTAGGGTTAGGGCTAGTGTTAGGTTTAGGGTTAAGGTTGGGGTTGGGGTTGGTGTTGTGGTTAGGGGTTAGGTTTAGGGTTAGGGTTAGGGTTAGGGTTAGAGGTAAGGTTAGGGTTTTAGTTAGGGTTAGGGTTAGGGTTAGGGTTAGAGTTAGGGTTAGGGTTAGGGATAGAGTTAGGTTTATGGTTATGGTTAGGGTTAGGGTTAGGGAACGGGTACGGTTTATGGTACAGGTTAGGGTACGAAAACGGTTTAGGGTTAGCGTACGACAACGGTTTAGGGTTAGCGTACGTGTTAGGATACGGGTTAGTGTTACTGTACGGATTAGGATTATGGTTCGGGTTAGGGTAAGGATTAGGGTAAGCGTTAGTGTTAATGTTAGGGATAGGGTTAGGGAACGGGTACGGTTTAGGGTGCAGGTTAGTGTACGACAACGGTTTAGGGTTAGCATACGTGTTAGAGTACGGGTTAGTATTAGTGTACGGGTTAGAATTAGGGTACGGGTTAGGGTAAGGCTTCAGGTAAGGTTTAGGGTTACGTTTAAGGTTAGGGTTAGGGAACGGGTACGGTTTAGGGTACAGGTTAGGGTACGACAACGGTTTAGGGTTAGCGTACGTGTTAGGGTACGCTTAGGGTAGTTGTTAGGGTACGGGTACGGGTTAGGGTTATGGTTAGGGAACGCGTACGGGTGACGGTTAGGGTTAGAGTTAGGGTTAGGGAACGGGTACGGTTTAGGGTACAGGTTAGTGTACGACAACGGTTTAGGGTTAGCGTAAGTGTTAGGGTACGGTTAGTGTTAGTGTACGGGTTAGGATGAGGGTACGGTTTAGGGTAAGGCTTCGGGTAAGGTTTAGGGTTAGGGTTAGGGTTAGGGTTAGGGTTTCGGGTACAGGTTACTGTACGACAACGTTTTAAGGTTAGCGTAAGTGTTAGGGTACGGGTTAGTGTTAGTGTACGGGTTAGGATTAGGGTACGGGTTAGGGTAAGCCTTCGGGTAAGGTGTTGAGTGGTTCTTCAGAAGTGGTTTCTGAGATGTGTGCATGTGCTTGTCCGTGTGTGAGTGTGTGTGTGTGTGTGTGTGCGTGTGTGTTGGTGCGCGCGCGCGCGTGTTTCCCGGGATCCATAATTTCCCCTGCAAGATCTCACGGGTCTTCCAGTGAGAACACTAGGCCAGTGTCAGAGGTTAGGTTGAGAAGCAGAGAGATCTCCATGCCAAACCAAGCCAAAAAGCTCCCTTCTTCCACATGACCCTCCAAACCCCAAGACCCACTTCCCCTCCCCCTCCGCCCTGTATTCCACCTTCTCCCAAAGGATAAAAATTCACAGGGGCACCTGGAAAGAATGGAGCATGACATGTGGAAGGGCTTCTGGCGCAGAACTGAAGCCTGAGAGCCTGGCTAGCGAGGCCTGCGGGAAGAAAGACCCCGGTGGTAGCGAACTTGTGGACAAATGTAGTCGAGGCCAAGTGGCCTTCCCCAAGTAGGCCCACCGGTGCGACCCATGCCATCCCCAAAAGTCCCACCCCCGCGCACAAAGGATGCTCGGGTTTCCACGCAGGGATGCAGCGCGGTGGTCACCTCCGGACCCTTGTGACTCAAGTAAAGAAGGGTTCACAACCTTCGGAACCTTCCCGGGATGTGTCTGCCACTGACCCACAGGATCTTTGTCCCAGTGAAGCACTCAACTTGAGCAGAACAGAGGTTGCTCCCTAGGAAGTGATGCGGTGCAGACAAGCCACAGGACAGGAGTCAGAAGATACAAAGAAGAAACTGCAAGCTCACTGGTGGGATCTCTGCAGTGTCGTCGACAGCGGCGTTCACTGTGAACCAGGGCATCAAGGGAATCAAGAACTGCCTAGCTACACTTGCGGGTTTGGTGGAAAGTGGCCAAGTTGGTGAAAGAGCCCAGCTGAAGGTGACATGGGTGGTCGGTGAGCTGGACTATGGATGGGGATGAGGATAATGGGATATTGGTGCCTCTGTGGCTGCTGCTGCTGCTGGTTGATGATGATGATAATGATGATGATGATGATGGGGAGAGGAGGAGGAGGAGGAGGAGGAGGTGGAGGAGGACGAGGAGGAGGACCAGGACGAGGACGAGGACGAGGACGAGGTTGAGGACGAGCAAGGTGATCTAATAGTTTCACAGCCACCACTACACACCGTCCACTGTTTGGAAGTTAAAGGCAGGCGCGGAAGGCTCGGTGGGGGTAGGGAAAGGGGAGACTGCCATTTCTGGAGCCACAGTGCCATCCAGCGGAATGCGTTATGTGAAAAGCCCAGGCAGCCGAGCTGTGTCTTCTGCCCTGCGCAGGGAACCGCGAGGCTGTGCTGGGCAGAATGGGTTCTGCCCAAGGCGCAGGAGGTCTCCTCCACAGGGTTTCAGAGGCCTGTGAGGGCGCCGTGCGCGCCAGTGCGACCCTGTGGGGAAAATCAAGAGCTCTCGGGGCCCCGGACACAACAGGCAGTTCCCGGACTGTCCAGCCCAGGGAGCGGAGCTTCCCCCGTCAGCCATTTGGGGGTGGGCCCAGAGCAACTCTGCAACTTTTCCTCCGGTGTCCTGCTGGGGAGTGCCAGGGGTGCCCTGCCTGCGGCCGCACGGGGGTCACGTGGCCCCCTTCCTCACCGGAAGCTGAGGGTCTTAGAGGTCCTGGAGCCGGGGCCATTTGCACCGGGCACTCCCAGGGGCGGCCATCTCGTGCTGCCCCTGGGGTTTCTGAGGGCCTTGCCCAGCTGCACAACCAGGGTCCAGTCCCCCGCCGAGAGCACACATGAAGGCACGGCCCGGAGCCCATTGCCCATGTGCACCCTCAGGACAACACACCCACCCCAGCCCACGCCGCGCCGTCCCCACTGGGCCAGTTGCTTCCAGCCCTGTGGCTGTCTCCATCCCTTGAGACCTGGTAACTGGCTTTGAGCGAAACCATCTCCGCTTGGTGGCAGTATAGCTCCATCAAGGCCAACTAAGCGCCTAACCCTGCCCCCACTACATCATCAGGCCTGGGTTCTCCTCCCCTTCTAATGTAAAACCAAAAGCAAAACCAAACCAACACAGACAGTGCCACGAAGGAGGAGAGAAAAGGAAAGAAAGCAATCACACACCGGCACCCACGCGGACCACCAAATGCACAGGACGAAAGAACCACTGGCCACGAGGCTGGACGCCCTGCAGTCCTTTCCACTTCCTTTCCTCCAACCCCCTTTTTCTTGACTCCTGCTCTTGGGAGAAGTAAAAGGCAAAGGATACACCAAGCGACCTGGCTGGGTGACATTGCCTGAGTGTCTAAATCACAGGATTTCTCCTGGACCAGGTGGCAGCCACCTTACTGGTGGCGAAAACCTCGCTGGCTTGCAAGTCACTTTGTTGCAGGACTCCGCTTCCCTTTCAAGGCCCGGAGCTTCGGCTTGAGGCCACCACCTCGGGCTGGCCCAACAGTGCAGCCAGAAGTGGCTGGTCCAACCCGGAGGCGCCCCCAACATGGGGTGCCAAGGACTGGCTCTGGGCGGGCTGGCCTTGCCCTCACACAGGAACCTTGCAAGGCTAACAAACATCGCCAGTCACAGAGCCCCACACGGGGCCTTGCTTCTCTTGAGGATGGGCACAGACTCTGCTCCCACTTGAAGACCCCATTTATCTGGCTAAACAAGGGACGTTCAGGTTTACACTGGCAGCTTGGGCCCACCTGCTGACCGACGACTAACACCTGGAACACAGAGTGGCTGCGTGTCCCTTTTTGAGAGCCCCTCTGGAATGCGTGTTTCAGCCATTCTCAGAGTACTTGCTGCGGTCAGGGGGTGGGGTGGGGGTGGGGTGGGGGGAGACAGGTGCGAGGGTATAGAGGAAAGCACAGGTGACAGCGTGTGTCAGTATGTTTGTGGTTGTGTGAGGATGTGCTGTGGTGGCGGGGTAGGAAGTAGGGGTAGGTGTGTGTGTGTGTGTGTGTGCGTTGTGTGTGTGTGTTTTTCTGTGTGTGGTGTGTACTCGAGCCCATGCTCTCACACCTGTCTAAGGTGCTTGCCTGCCCGTGGGCATGTGTTGCCGTGGGTATCCGGCTGTGGGTGCTTGATTGCCTGGTCTTCTGAGCGGCGGCCAGCACCAACCTGCCTGGGCTTGTGGACAGGGAGGCGACCGCTCGTAAGTAATACAGTGAAATGTACACTGTTCGGATCACGCCATTGGATTGGGAACCAACGGCAAGCAGGGTGCAACTTGAGGGGGCCCTGCTGGCTCACGTTTGGACTTGAAGGGCTTCCATAAGGAGAACAACTGCACCGAATGAAAGTCAAGAGATAATTTTGCAAGCCTCGAGTCCGTCATGCTGTTTCACTGCGAAGTAACTCCTAGATCTTGTTTGGTTTGTTGGTGTTTAGTTTTCTGGGTTTTCCGGAGGGTGACAATGCCCTCCACGCTGGAGAAGGGAAAAGATGTCGCGGAGGAAGGGGAAGAGTCCGAAGTGAACCACACGACTGCCTTCCCTACACTCGTGCCTCCCCCTTAACCAAAGAGCAGACGTGCGAGGAGGACGCTGAGGACACTAGGCCAGCTCAGAATAGACAGTGAAAGGAATAGAGGGAAGCAGTAACTGACCACCACCACCACCACCACCGTCACCATCACCACCACTCCACCACCGTCGCCACGACAACCACGAGCGTTGCCGTGGATCCAGTGCAGGGGGGCTTCACTGTGTATCTTTTGCAACATGCACAGGGAGTGACAGGGAGACACAAGCTGCCGGCAGACCAAAGGACAGGCCACCAGGCAGCCCCTTGACTGGGCATGGCGGCGGGGGCGGCGTGGGGGTCCCTCCTGAGTGCCATCAAGGGCTCCGACTCAGCAGTGGGCCCGCCGGGCCTACAGAAGGCAAAAGGAGAGGTAGAGCCACCTCTGACACCCTGAGTATGTCATGGGTACACTGCAAAGGGCCAAAGAGCCTCGGGATGCACTCAGGGCACTCAGGAAAGGTTAGGTAGAACCCTGGGAAATCTAGGTTACTAAGGGGAGGTAAGGGACACGAGAGGGGTGAGGTAATCCCCGATGGCAATTAAGGGATGGCTGGAGGGAATGCCCTTACTCTCCTAGTCCACGGGGGCATTTTCCCTTGCACAGGGAAAGTACATGTATTGGCCACGTTGAGCTTCCCAGGCACGCTCCCAACCGTGCCTTTTGTCCAGAGGGAAGAACTGCAAGTAAGGCATTGAGTGGAAGGCAGGAGCCGAAAGCGGAGAGCAAACAGAAATCAAAAGAAAGAACCATAATGGAGGTGAAGCATGAAGGCGATCCCCAGGGCACACTGTGTCCCAAGTTGGCAGATGGAACCGGCCGAGCCTCCTGGGGCTTCCTGAGGGAAGAGCCGTCAGCCAAGGCTAGTCTCAGCCACTCAGGCAAGGGGCAGAAGCGTGTCCAGGGAGAGGCCTGTTTGGCGTGCTGTAGTGCCCAACTGGGAAGTGGAAATAGCAACAGAAAAGGGCAAGGAGAAAGAACAGGGAACAAGGAAGGTAGGACAACCGTCGGGCCACGGAGACGGGCAGAGTGGTACCAGTTGCGGGGGCCTGCGCAGGCGTGCTGCCCTGAATGTGACCATGTGCGGGGTGGTGGGGGCGTGCGGGTGCGCGAGCCCGAGTGATTCAGTAACATTAAGCCCTGGCGAACACAGGCAAGGGTGTGAAGCGATGCTGAGAGTAGGGGTTCCACCACGTGCTGCTCCCAATCCTGCCCTCCTTCCTCCCTGCATTTCCCCCCAAATCAGTGTCCGATGTGCCCTGCCCGATGTTTCATGCCTGGGAAAGATCCCCCTTAGGCCCTACCCGACAGGAAGGTGGTGACTTTTGTTGGTCGCGGGACGTTTTCGTGTGTTTGTTTTTTCTCACCAATTTCAAAGGTGGGCTACTTCCTGGGACAGCTTGGCCTCCAAGAATGTCCCAAACAGACACTCCACTCCTCAATTCTAAGAGTCCTTCAGATACTCAGCGTGTGCGAAATCCCGGGACGTGGATGTGCTTTCTCCTTGGAGCTCCCTCCTGCTCGCTCTGCACAACCTAGGAAGACTTTAGAGGAGCAAAGAAAGGAAAACGTGAGGAAACTGTAAGGAAGCTCACGATCACTTCCACATTGGTTCTCGCGCCAGGCTCTGGGTGGCATATGGGCATGACATCCTTAAACACTCACGCCACGGTGACCGCCTGCTTTGCTTTGCATCTGCGGACACAAAATGTCACCAGCCCCTCAGTAAACAAAGGTTGTGGCCCTGCCATCGGCACTCACACACTGCCTCTGTCCCCAAGGGTGGCCCCGAGGGCAATTCAAGATGGAGAAAGGCAGGATAGTAGTCCTGGAAGGTTCAGATGCATACCTAGGAATGATTTCAATGGACCAAGACTCTTGTGTTTCCCATGATTAGAAAAGCGCTCAAATCTCTGACTTGAGAGGTTCTGGGTGAGGTGCTGTTGTTGTTGTTGTTGTTGTTCGTGGTGTGCTGGTGCTGTGTTTATTTCATTGTATTGTTTTTTTGTCTTTGTGATTAGCAGCAATCTTTTGGTATCCCCCGACATGTTCTATTTTTTCCTCGTTATTCAACGAAAAACTCCTACATAGCCTGGCTCCTTCCTCCCGTACTAATTCAAAACCTTCCATAGCACTTTGTGAGTGGCTGTCGCCGTGTCTGTAGTCCTCAGTAAGATCCGAATAAAAGGTTCCTCTCAGCTTTTACGTTGGACCTTTTTCTGCTCTCTACACATCCCAGTCGCTCTGGATAAAAGGCCTGATCCCTCGTTTTGAGGCTATGCCTGGAAATGCATCATAGGGTTAGGGTTAGGGTTAGGTTAGGGTT